>NW_020438883.1:1206770-1222319 GCF_000699045.2 Agrilus planipennis
TGGGTGTTTCATTCCCACCAGCCAGTAATGCTGGTGGGCGGGCAGTCCCTCCGGACTATGCCGGAAGGTAGGGCGGAAGGCCCTCTTCAGCCTGCTTTCAGGAATCGTGGGAATGGGTGGGTGGTGGTTCGGGTGAGAAAGATAAGACGGGCGAAATGAAGACAGAAGAGAATAAATTATCTGTTGAACATTACTGCATTTGCGTAAGTGATCCAAGGCAACCATAGAAGAACTTGGACCAAGGCAGATGGATCCGGAATCGAACCGACGTCCTCCCGAATGTCAAGCAATGGTCTAAACCTCTAGGGCATTCCGCTCGTTCTAATATGTGTCAACAAGCCCTTCATGCCTGAGAAGACTCCTACCAACTTATCTCGCCTATTTCTTACTGACTTCCATGGTGACCTCCATTCTTTTTTCGAATTTCTAAATTAACCGTTCGTAAGTACAGAAGTGACTTCTTTCTGTTGAAGGCGTTTCGACCTTGTGCTATTCTCTGTTTTATATCTCTACCGCTCCTTCTATCTTGAGTTATCAGTCTTCCTAGGTACCGAAAATTAGGCACTTTTTTCTAATTTTTCGCCTTCTATCTTTATATTCGCTCTTTCCCTACTTTTTCGTCCCTATTTTTTTTTGTTCATTTTATTTAAGGCTACGTTTATATAATATAGAGAGGTTAGAATTGAATCCAGAAGAAAACGCCTTGAGGCGCAGCCCAGATGGACAACCGCTTAAATGTTCTTCGTAAAACTTTTCACTTCGTATATACACTAGTAGATTGTTACAAGTTTATGTTTTCACTAGTAGACTTTAAACCTCGTCTTACTGTTACAAAGCTGTTGCTTCTTCANGTATATATTCTATAATCATCATCATTATAAAGTCGTCAGTTCTGACGGGTTGGACACACACTACTAACACTACACACTAATGCCGGTGGACGGGCAGTCCCTCTGGACTACGGCGGGAGTTAGAGAGGAACACCCTTTTCAACCTTCTTTCAGGAATCGTGGGAATGGGTGGGTGGTGGTTCGGGTGAGAAAGATGAGACGGGCGAAATGAAGACAGAAGAGAATGAAAAATTATCTGTGAAACTTATTTCCTCAGCATTTGCCTAAGTGATCCAAGGAAACCACAGAAGAACTTGGACCAAGGCAGATGGATCCGGAAACGAACCGGCGTCCTCCCGAATGCCAAGAAATGGTCTAAACCTCTAGGGCATGCCGCTCGTTCTACTATGTGTCAACAAGCCCTTCATCTCCTTCCATGGTGATCTCCATTCGCATATTCTAACGTTCTTTATCTACGGTATCCTCATCATTCGCTTGTAACATCACATCTCGAACGCTTCTAAGTGCACAAATTCGAGAAAAATCAAAATTCTAACCTTTTCTTTCCGCCGCACTCACCGTCCATGTTTCGCGTCTGTACAGCGCCGCGTTCCAACCATACACCTTTTTTTTTTTTGACTTTTCTTCTTCTTCTTGTTGAAGACGCTTCGATCTTGCACTATTCTCTGTTTTATATCTCTACTGTTCTTTCCAGTCTAAGTTATCAGCCTTCCTAAATACCGAAAATTAGTCACTTTTTTTAATTTTTCGCCTCCTATCTTTATATTCGCTCTTTCCCTACTTTTTCGTTATTTTATTTAAGGCTACGTCTATAGTAGAGAGGTTAGAATTGAATCCTTTATATGCTTAAAAATTTTGGTTAAATGGTTTAAGAACGTATTAAATGTCTCTGGAAATTAGTTGTATTAAAAGTGACCCTTATCAAGCGCATTTCCTATGGCTTAGTGCGCTGTTAGAATTTAATCGAATCCGATCCTGTTCATGTACGAACGAACAAACTAACGAACGTAACGGTAGAGGTAGGTAGTCGTCGATCATCATCAGTATGCAGGATCGGTCTGACGGTGGATCGAGCAGCCATCGGTGGGATCGGCGTCGGCACTAGCTACTCTCCCTTTAGCCCAGACCCGAATTGATTTACTCTCTCGGCAGGGAAGTGCTTTCACGATAATCTGTTTTCCATTAAATTCTGTATCAAGAATACCGGGCAAATAAGTGGCGTATTAAAAGCGGGACCATGTTCAGATTTCGAAATGGTTGCATCGGCGACGACAACGATGGCGTCGGCACATAGGGTGGCAACGGACACACTAATCCCGCCGATGTCGTCGAACGTGACGGTTTAATTTCGTGTTCGAACATTATTGCATTAAAAACCCCTGCGGAATGAGTTGAATTGTCATCGAGTTTAACGGGCACTGCGAGATAATCTCCCACGGCTTATTGCGGTTTTGTCGTCATGAAATTTTCTGCACCAAGCGTCGACCCGTTTAATATTGAACCTGATTTAATGAAATTTCATTTCATAATCCTTCCTGTTCATGTACGAAAGGAGAAGACTTAAAATGCTTTTCTTTTCACTAAATTATATTGTTTTACTAAACCGAACATGGGACTTCTGAAACGGAAAAGCAGTTGTTCAGATGAACCCGAAAATATCGAAGAACAAATCATGCAAGCAAAAAGATACGAAAATATATATTACAGCATTGATGCTACTAATTACCAGTTGATATTGAATGCCACGTTGCGTTGTCCTAAACTTTACCACGGCCGAAATTGGACTTGCCTGACATACTACTACGTTTTTCTCGAAAATGGTGGATTTTCATTCAATACCACTACTATGTTTATTTAATATTGTGAACAATGAGTTTTGTAATTATTTATATAGATTCTAACTGTGGATGACCGTTTTAAGTTGAAATTCCGACTATATTTCTAACTGTTTCAATGTTCCAACATTTTCTGTTTGATGTGTAATGTCACGTATCAGTGGTGCGATTTAAACAGTGTATCCGGACCTCAGAAGAGCAATTATTCTACTATCGTCACTCGTTGCTTAAAACATTCAGCCGTTAGGAACGTAATAAAATTTTAATGCCTTTCGGTTACTGCTTCCCGTATACTTTACTTCCTAATCAATTTTGCAAGTCGAAATTGTACTAAACCCGGAATGGCCACTTGACTGATTTATTTATTTCGTTTGCCTCCGATGGTGTTTGGGTTTGGGGCGATCCAAAGTGGATGCCGAAACAAAGAACGTAACGAAGAGGGATTTTGAAAAGACGTGACTGCTTATAGTTGACGGCTAATCAATTCTTCCTAGTTGCTAGCAAACAGAATGATGGCCGTTCTTTACGCCAGACAGGAACAGAATAGGAACAGTAATAGTCTTTTATAAAAATAAACAACATGTGTGAGATCAATTTTTCTGGTAGGATGTACACTGAAGTGGAACGTTCGAAAATTCCGAAAGAAAATTAAATTCTTAGAGAAGTACGTGAAGCCGTTCGAAGTCAATCAAAGTCTATGGATCTGCTACTAAAACCTCATAATTCCATTTAGAACTTACTTTTTGACAGCGAAAAAAATAGTTCAACGTACTTGAAAGAAGTAAAAACATTGAAAATAAATCAATTTGTCTTTATATTATACCATATATTATACAATTCTCAAACAACGGTAAAGTTTCTTTTTTCTTATTTTAGTGTTAAAGTATGGTAAAAGCAGACCGAAAATTTTGAATACAAAAAAATGTTCTGTTCCAAGAAAAATTATTTCAAATACTTTAACTCATAGATCCACCGAAAGTAATACTTTTTCATTTAGTCTTGCCTATTTGTCTTGATTCTAGTCTTGGTCTTCTTCGTTTGGTCATGGCCTTCGTCTTGTATTTGCTAAAACCAAGATTGCAAGATCAATGCAAATTTATTTTCATCACTAAATTGTATGTTTAGTGGGTTAAAGATACAAAAAATTCATTACTTATTTATGAAATAATATAAATTCTGTTCTCATGCCCCGAACACAATATAATCGTACCAGAACTAACAAAGACTGTATAGAAAACAATTACTACCCTGATGGCGTAGATTTTGGCCTGCCAAGTACTTATACGTATAATAATATATAATCGTGGTTCATTAGTAACATATTACAACAGGATAGTGATTTATTTAAATTAAATGAACACTTTTGGAAAATTGGTAGGAGCTTTCGCGTTCAGTGAGAAAACTGATGCTGTGCTGATTCGGGCCTAAACTCTAAAGGCCATCATCGGTTGGAGTAACTTCCTAATGTTTCACTAGCACTAGTGGAGAGCTTCTCCAGAAGTCCTACCATCTCCGATGCTGGATGTGGATGTTTGCTAGCTCATGCTAGCAAAGCGTTAAGAAGCAAATCCAACACACGACAGCCTTAAGACCCGAATCAAGACGGCAGTCCCTCCGGACTACGCCGGGAGTTACAGAGGAAAACCCTTTTCAACCTTCTTTCAGGAATCGTGGGAATGGGTGGGTGGTGGTTCGGGTGAGAAAGATAAGACGGGCGAAATGAAGACAGAAGAGAATAAATTATCTGTTGAACATTACTGCATTNTCTCCGATGCTGGATGTGGATGTTTGCTAGCTCATGCTAGCAAAGCGTTAAGAAGCAAATCCAACACACGACAGCCTTAAGACCCGAATCAAGACAGCATCAGATAACTTTTGGGATTGATCTATTTTTTCGTCTTCTAACCACCTGATTGGTTACTAAAGCGCAACTTTAAAAAAATTTCTTTCTTTATTGGCAAAACTGTTGAACCAGTTAGGTATATGTGTAATGTATGTGTCGACGAAATTTGTGAAGATTTGAAATCGAAGAGTCCATTAAACAAAATTAACAGTGTTTTAATAATATTTACCTATGCCAATAGGTATTAAAATTCTGTAAAGATTAGTAAGTACTTTTGGTTTATAACAACTTAATTTCCAAATTTACATCAAAATTCACTTTTTATATAGTTGTAGTAGCAAAATTGACCAAGAAACTTATGAAGATAGCTAGAAATTGATATCGGAGATATGAGGAGAAACTTGATAAGTTTCTCATAGAGCAGATGCCAAAGGAAACGAGTTGGAAAAACAAATAAAATTGCATCTTTATGCTATAGACAAGATGTTTAAAATTATTAGGTGAATCTGGAATTTCTACGTCCCTATAGATCCATAAACGGAGAGAAGTTAGAAGTTTCGAAACCGTTTACAAAATTCTTTTTCAACAGGTATTTTTTTATTTTCGTCTATTTTTTTTTTGTAGGCATTACATCTATCGTTCACTGTCAATGACCTTTCGCCTTTTTTTGTTTCAGGTTCTGTGATTTCAACGTGTTACATCGTTCCACCACTTCTAATTCATTTACTCCGGTAATCGTTGATTATGTAGACTTCTTAAAGACCGGACAACGCAATCAAAAAGAAAAATTCAAAAACTACCCAAACAATATTTCAACGAGCTTATTTTTGTACAACAAACAAACAAACAAACAAAAAAAAAACTAATACACAAAATATATGTGACTTGCCGAACTGGTTTAGTACGACATCTACATGGTTCTTGGCAGGAGTGCTTTGGGGAAGATAAAAAATAAAATAATACGCAAAAAAATGAAGAAGAAAATGAAGAGAGAGACTCGTTAGTTGACGTTATCATTTTCCTGAAGTTTTCTCATCTTTAACCTTTATATAATAAATATATTATATATGTTATCGTTGTTACTATTGGCATCGACTCGGATGGCATCCAGATCGAGAATAAAAAAAAAAAACTGCATACAGTGTAAAATATAAACAGAAAAAAATATCAGTGTATAAATGAGTAAATTTATATGGAAATATGAATATATACATATAAATATATAATAATAATAATAATAATTAAAAATANTCAATGTTGAGTACTGCTGCTATGCAGATGTTAATGAAATAATAACACGAAGGCAAAAAAAAAAAGAAATTATATGTTATTATTATAAAACAATCATGTTTAGTGTTAAGTTATTATCTATCGATAACTTCCTGCAGGACGTAGCCCCTATTTTTAGAACAATGTTGAACTTTGTTTTGTAGTAGATCTGCTCCCCGAAAAAAGAGAAAATATAACACATTTCCTCCCAAGAGTTGTACCATTTTTATAGTAATAAAAACTTTTGCGATTTGTGCTTCAGTTATTTTTATGGTCTCGCGCTCGGTCTTCCTTCAACGCCCCGTCTCTTGCGTTGACGGCAAGAGAAAAAAAACGGGCAATGAAGTTGCGATTTTCGGACCATAACGACTTTACGACGAAATTTATTGTCGTAGTTACCGTTAAATTGCTTTTCAATCGAAACCTAAAATATGTAACTGTTTTATTGTCATCAATAGCGTCGTAACCGTCACGAACTCTAAATTGGCATATTAGAAAATGTGTTCAAAAAATAAGGAAATCAAATGTCAACAGACTTTATAAAAAATGCGAAACTTGTACTAATTTTATTCTACACACTAAACTGTGCACCGCCCAATTCTCTACGAAAAATTTTTGAATTTATACTTCTTTTGGCGCGTTGAGAGTAAAATTTTACTACGCAACGGATGTTGCGCGCGCATGATTTACTCTCGGCGATCGTCGTTGTTCTCTAATTGGGACGAGTTCGCACCCAGATTGGTACGTAATTTGTTGTAATCTGGTGAGTAATTAACGAGCAATTGGTAATTAAAAATTAGACAGTCAAAGCTTGCAAATAGGATGCAAATCACTTATTTTATCTTGTACCAAGGACAATTAGTATTCTAATTGTTTATTTTTAGTTATCAATTACCAGATTATGAGAAATTGGATCACAAAATTTAGAATTTAGAATTGGGAGGTGCACTTTTTTTATTAGGTACAACAATTGAACAATTATTTCCTTCGTTTCAGAAATCCGATTGGCCTTATACCTCAAAATTTTGAAATTCCAATATTGACCGAAAAAAATATATTAGATATATTAGGCAGACATTAATGTTTTTAGAAGAGCAGTTGACTGGGAAATAATCTAAGTAGGATTTTTCGACTGTAGACAGGACCTGCTGTATCCACACAAAGGTAAGGTTTATAACTACATTTTATGTTCGCTTTTACTGCTTATATTATTAATTCACTTGATTTACTGGACGATGTAGGATGTACTTCGAATGACCTATATGAATAGAATAGTAACAACGATACTAGGGTTCGCGATATCTCCCAAAAACTACTGGTCAGATTTTAACCAAATTTTTTCAATTTTATATATTCTTTAGACGATCTTTATCTCTGATAAAAATTCTGACGAAATCCCTATTTAATATTAAGTTCTTAAAGTTTTCGTACAACGATTGCAACTGTGCGTATTCTTTTGTCACTGACGACGGGGCGCGCTACACGGTAGAGGAAGTTTCTACTTCTGCCTCAAAGTAAAGTAAGCCAACAGGATGAAATATTCCGTGAAATAATACATTCACGACCAATATTTAAACTTTAGAATTCAATCATGCGCCAATTCCCATTTCTTCACAGTATTGTTATAAAACGCAAGAGATAAAAAATTATTTTATTATCACAAACAACAACGACGTGTCCCCCTTTATTGTACAATGTGTTTTAGGGTGTAGAATGCACTGATAATTCTTTGGTGATTTTAATTATGTAACTGATACATCTGAAGCCACTCACAATAACAAAGAACTGTTAATTTGCAATCTGATTTGAAGACGAGTTTTTGTAATGAATTCGAAACGTCGATGTTGTCTGCAATAATTAGGAGAAACTAACAAAAGTTCATTAATTTGGTTTTAGTAAAACACTGACTCTCAACATCGAAACGATTTTTCTGAAAAACTATTAAAGATATCGGAAAACAAGTATCAGTTTCTTTCGATTAAAAAGAAATTTTCTAAGTCTGATTCCTTTATCGGTGATTAATGGACTAATAATGATAAACATTACAATAGAATTTGTGAAATTAAAATATAAAATAGACCAGCTCGAGAATTTATATTAAATTATCATCAATGTAAGGTCGTCAGTCCTAAGACTGGCTGGACACCCACCTGCAGTCTTTCCTATCCTGAGCTAATGTAATTTCCCTAAAACTAGAGCATCCCACATCCTTAACTATTTGTGAACAGCAATTTAATCTAGATCTACGTCTTCTCATCTTAACTCCTGTTTCTGCTTCTAACAAGTCCTTCATGCCTGAGAAGGTGTCTAACCAACCTATCTCGCCTATTTCTTATTGACTTCCATAGAGTCCTCCGTTCTCCTATTCCTTCTAATACCTTTTCATGTCTAACCTTCTCTATCCACGGTATCTTCTTCAATAACCTTTTCTTTTCTGCCGCTCCCACCATGTTTCGCACCCGTACAACACCGCGCTCCAGACATACACCTTTAACAATCTTTTCCGGATTTCTAAATTAACCGTTCACGAGCACAGAAATGACTACTTTTTGTTGAAGGTGACTCTACCCTGCGCTACCCTCTGTGTTATATCTCTACTGCACCTCCCATCCTGACTTATCCAAATTCCTAGATATCGAAAATCAGCCACTTGTTTTTCGTGTCAGGCTTTCTCTTTCCTTCTCAAAAAGCCAGATTTTTAGCTCAGTTTTTGTATACCGAGGGTATAACTGTCTTTTTAGTAGTTAGTTAGGTATATATATTTCTTCATTATTTTTGTTTTCATCGTTATATAATATATATGTGCATATGTCTCAAAAATGTTTTCACAACAAAAGACATTTACTACAAAAGTCAGAATGAAGTTCTTTTTTTTTCTTATCCAAAATTTTCTTCAGTTTTGTAAGTTTATAAAACAGCCCAAACAGATTTTTAAATTTGAATAAGCATACGCTTCATTAAAACCTTAATTTCAGTGTACTGTTTAATTATCTAATATTAATTAGCCGCTTTTACCGTAGTAACTTATGAATGATCTACAAAACATAAGGTTGCAAAAGAAAAAATTGTTGATTTATTTGTGAACAAATTTTACAGGAAAAGGCTAGTTTTAAAAGTCTCCTACTTGATTCGTTCCCCTTTTAGTTTTACCGGTGAAATACTCAAATTTACTGAACAGTTAATCTTCAAAATGAAAATAAATTATTTTTCGCTGGTTTACAATCAAAAGCACGCTTTATAATTGCTTAATTGCGTATTTTAGTTGTTAGTTGTCTGCGATAGATCCAATTCTGTAATTTCCTAGAAAAGGGTATTTTTATTAAAAATAATTTCCTCTTTAGTAATTAACTTCACACTTAATTTATTAAAAAAAAAATTAATAATCAATACAGTCCCAACGACTAATGTGCAAAAATATATTAAGGAACATAAAGATTTATCGGCTGGAGAAGATTTCTCCTCTCGCGGCTTGTACTATACATGACTACGCAGAAGTAACTTTAGACAGTTGCGCAGTTGGCATCATTTTGTTTACTCGACGTTTAAGAGCTGTCACACTATCAGCAATTACTGCTAGTATTCCATTAATCAAAGATTAATACTAGAAATTAACGTATCGATCAAGTAAATCATAATTTTTGTTAAATGTATCATTTTATACATGTATACTTACAAAGTGTAGTGTAATTAAGATACAAGTAAACGTCAACGTTAGTGTAATAGCAATGGAATTTGGTAAGTTCTTCAGAGCATTATTTTTAATATGCTATATACCTATCTACAAAAATGACTTTGATAGTATAAGGTATATGAATTTAATAAAGAACAAACGTTGCAATATAATTTTGATTAGTAAAGCAGAAAGAACTTACAAGGAAAATTAAGTGTTTGAAAAATTGCAAGACTGTTCAAATTTTCAAATACTTACACGATTACCAAGAATTTGGGGGTACTCAGGTTCTACCTAAACTAAGGTTCGTTAAATATTTTTGTAAGAAAAATTCCAACCAATAGGAATAGGAAACAAAAAATGGTTACTTCAACTTTATAAAAATTAGTATTGATACACAATGTATTAACTTAATTGTAGAATTCCACAACAAATTAAGAGCAAAAGAAACATTAACTAGGTATTAAATCAAAATAAAAAAAAATCGGTTGTCTGTAAAGTCGGTTTACTGACGATAGTCGAACGTGACAACGTCATAAGAAAATACTGATGGAATGGTTTCATTTTTCAAAAGAAAATTTTAATTTTATTTGTTTGAAAGATATTTTGTATGGATATAGAGAAGGAGGTAAATGGAAATGTATTATTGTATAGCAGCTGTCCACGCGGACGCATCGCTCACTCAAGTAGGAGAGAGATAGATGTTGAACGCTGCCGAACGCGGAGACCGATTGTGCCTCTTTGTCGCTCGTTCCGCGCTCTCGCTTGCACTTCAAGCCTTAAATGGAACGCCTCAGAGCGAGGTAACGCCGCATGAGTCATGTTTTTTCATGCCGGCGAATTATAAGATGTTGTCACGTCAAAAATCTGGCTTGGTCCAGGGACACTTTGTATAATGCTATTATCGTTGGGGCCTACTTACTACTCGCATATATCCTCTTATCTGGGATGTGCATTGATGACACTGATTTTTTTTTAACATTTTTAAAATGAATTTACACATTCATATATGAATTTGTTTGGTTATTTAAAAAAATATCGGCTAGGGAATGGACAAAGCCTTGCTGTGTCAACTCTCCCAAGCAACTTGCACGTTGTTCCGTTCTTTCTGTTTCAATCGATGAACCACATCATCCCCATCCGATACACAACAGCCCCTTCCATCTTGCTATTACTTTACTGCTACTACTTCACAGGCCTCTCCCGATTAGTTTTAAATTTTAAAAGCGTTAGTTAGTCTGCTAATGCTAATAACTATTACACAAATTATAAATTTTTATTTTTGTGTGGTATTAATCGTAAATACAGCATTTTTCTGTTAGTGGCCAAAAAAGAAAATGTATTTTATATTTTTCACAATGATTAAAACAATTTCCCATTGTACAGCGCTATTTCTCTTTAGTTATTTCTTGCAAAACATCCACCCCTTTGTAATCCTTCGTCGGAAGGAAATATTGTACTTAAGTTTATAAAAGGGTCTGCAGTTGAACTTTGTAGTACCTTCTAATATCTTTTACCTATACGTCATGTGGGCATAAAAATGAAAACTTGAAGTAACATTTAGTTGAAACGGCTTACCATTCTTTTCCAAAAGTATCCGTAGTTATTTGCAACAGTTATTTATTTCGTTTCAGAAACTGAATTAGACCCTACACCCCTACCGAAAATGTAGAAATCCTTGTATTGACCGAAAAAAAACCAATGTATACCTATTGAATTTAGCAAGATTTTTGGATTTATTTCAAGTGTCACGATCTACTTCTTCTGTGAAAAGGTAGGACTTATTATACCTTTTATGTTCTCATTTATAGTATTAACTATTTTGATTTACCATTGATCAGATATTAAAATGAAATAACCAAGCCATAATTTACTTTTTGTTATTGGCTTTTCAACTGTAACATATAAGCCGATGATGGTTTCATATTATAATTTATTATTAGATCAGCTCAGTTAACAGTAAGAATAGGCTTAGAAAAGATCTAAAAATATTATGGGTTTTTCCAAACATATATAGTTTTTTAATCTGTTATGTTTTCTTTGTTTGATAATCAAAAATTCAACTACAAAAAAATATTTGGAGACGATCATTTTCCAATTACTGTATGAATTTAATATGGCCGTGACTGACATCAGTGCATAAAAACCAAGTTACAATGTAACTCACTTATTAAGTAAGTTAGTAACTTGTTTAATAAGCAAACTCCAACATGCTTAGCAAGTAAGATGCTTACTTGCTTAATAAGGAAGTTACTAATTTGCTTAGCATGCAAGATGTCTCACACTTACTTAACAAGTCAATTGCTGAGTTGCTTAGCAAGCATGTCATTAACTTCCTTTCCATTCAAGTCACCAACTTGCCTAAAAGTAAGTTACTAGCTTGTTTAACTTTCTTAACAACGAAGTTATTGATATGTATAACAAGATAGTTACCAACGAGCATACCAAGCAAATCACTAAGTTGCTTACCGAGCAAATTAGTGACTTGCTTAACAAGCAAGCTACTAACTTACTCAGCAAGTAACATGTTGACTTCCTAAACACGCAAGTTACTGACTAACCATTTGTTTTACAAGCAAGTTACTAACTTGCTTATGAAGGATAATACTAACTTGCATAAGGAGCAACTTATAACTAGCTTACCAAGCAAGTTACTATGTTGATTAACAAGAAAGCTGATAACTTGTTCAACAAAGAAGATGCTAACTTGCTTAACAAGGAAGCCACTAAGTTGCTAACTTGTGTATGAAGGATGGTACTAAGTTGCATACGAAGCAACTTATAACAAGCTTACCAAGCAAGTTACTACGTTGATTAACAAGCAAGCTGATAGCTTGTTCAACAAATAAGATGCTAACTTGCTTAACAAGGAAGCTACTAAGTTGCTAACTTGTTTATGAAGGATGGTACTAACTTGCATAAGAAGCAACTTATAACAATCTTACCAAGAAAGTTACTACGTTGATTAACAAGCAACCTGCTAATTTGCTCAACAAATAAGATGCTAACTTGCTTAACAAGGAAGCCACTAAGTTGCTAACCAGTTTATGAAGGATGGTACTAAGTTGCATACGAAGTAACTTATAACAAGCTTACCAAGCAATTTACTACGTTGATTAACAAGCAAGCTGATAACTTTGTCAACAAATAAGATGCTAACTTGCTTAACAAGGAAGCTACTAAGTTGTTAACATGTTTATGAAGGATGATACTAACTTGCATAAGAAGCAACCTTTAACTAGCTTACCAAGCAAGTTACTACGTTGATTAACAAGAAAGCTGATAACTTGTTCAACAAAGAAGATGCTAACTTGCTTAACAAGGAAGCTACTAAGTTGTTAACATGTTTATGAAGGATGATACTAACTTGCATAAGAAGCAACTTATAACTAGCTTACCAAGCAAGTTACTACGTTGATTAACAAGAAAGCTGATAACTTGTTCATTGAAGAAGATGCTAACTTGCTTAACAAGGAAGCCACTAAGTTGCTTACCAAGGAAGTTACCAACTTCCTTAGCAACTCAGTTACTGTGTTCCATAACTTTTTCATTTGTACAGGTATTTTATTTATTCATTCACATTCCAGTTACGTTTTATTTAAATTTTATAGCTAATATATGAAAGAAAACAATGGAAACCTCTTTATTGATCGAATTTCGCCATTGTTAAACTCGATTAAAAAAGTCTCAACAGTTATTATTTAATGAATTGATGAAATCGGAACGAAAGCAAATTTAATTTATCGTTGTGACGAAAACACATCTCACATTGGCGTGAAGTTTTGCCGGCAAAATGCATTTGTTGTGTATGTGCAAGTTTTAATAAACGTTAACAATAATTGTGCCGTTGGCATTAACGCGGAATGAATTATTCGACTGTACCTATTCAAACACGTGCGAAATACATACAGTACAACGGCAGACATTAGATGTACACAACGGTCAACGCTTTGGACAATTAATTATTGTCCCGAGCCACAGATGCCGTGTGAAAGGGATAATTATTGCGATTCGGGAAAATGTCACTCGACTTGGAACTTTCAGGACAAATCACATTATCACGTGATAATGGCCCTACAACTCGCCGTTATTTTTGAAAGCAAAGTTACTTTTACCTAATGATTGAGTGGTCGTGTAATTAGTAAATAATGGAGGACAAGTCGAGATTTAAATATACCTACGAGAAAATCAAAACTAACTTAACCTACGCCGATTGCATTAGTCTATAATATAGAAATTAAAATTAGACAAACTAGGGATATAGTCAAAGTATAGGTATATGTTGTGAAGCCTCAAATTATTATCGTCAATTTCATGGCTTCTTCTCTTACGTATTCTCTGATGTTGTCGAAAATTCGAGGTTTCTCAGTGGATGATTTTATTTTAATTCGAATTTAGTTTTACCCCGTTAATGATAATTACTGATAAGACTTAGCAGTTTTGTAATCTATACAGGGTGTTTCTGAAATAAGTAGCAGACTTTGGAGGGTGTTAACTAGGTGCAATATAGGGTGCATGGTTAATTAAGCAGTGTGCTTAAGGGACAAAAAACTGGACAAAGTTGCAATCCGAAGCCGACTGGTCAAATGATTAAGTTTGCGTGACCAAAAGGTGTGATACAGGAATATACCTACCTACATGCATCTTCGTGAAACTCGACAATAATTTTGCGCTTTTCGAATTTATATGGTGGTGGTATTTAATGAAATGTAAATGTGTCGATTTGTGGGTTCCTGCAGAAAATTAAAAAATATCGAAAATATCCAACGTGGCACTACCCGCATGACTAAAAGTTAGTAAATCAGTGACTAAGAATCTTTTTGACCCCTATTTTTGCTAACGGAATTACTTACCTCGTTGGTTGATAGCAGAAGCCCAAATCTAAGTCCTAACGGATGTACTCAATCATCATCGTAAGGTCGTCAGTCCTAAGAATGGTTGGATACGTATCTCCACCCTTTCCTATCTTGAGCTAATCTTCGCATTGCCCTAAAACTACAACATTCCACATCCTTAACTATTTGTGAACACTAATCTAATCTAGGTCTACCTCTACCTCTCCTGTTTCTGTCTCTGACTAGACCTTCATGCCTGAGAAGGTGTCCTAGCAATCTATCTCTCCTATTTCTTATTGACTTCCACAGAGTCCTCTGTTCTCATATTATTTCTAATACCTCTTTTGACTTATCGTCTTGTCATAAGGTTGTCAGTTCTAAAACTGGTTGGACATGCACGTCCACCCTTTCCTATCATGACCTAATCTTCGCTTTTTCCTAAAACCACAACATTCCACATCCATAACTACTTGTGAACAGTAATCTAATCTAGGTCTACCTCTACCTCTCCTGTTTCTGTCTCTGATTAGACCTTCATGTCTGAGAAGGTATCCTAGCAACATATCTCGCCTATTTGTTATTGACTTCCATAGAGTCCTCTTTTCTCATATTATTTCTAATACCTCTTCATTTCTAACCTTTCTATCCACGGTATCCTCATCATTTGCCTGTAACACCACATTTCGAACGCTTCTAACATTTTCTTTTCTGCAGCGCCTACCGTTTAAAATTTTTATAGGGCTTTGAGATTCATGAATAGATACTTCCTTCTCCGAATTTTGACTTTTCGTCATGTCATAAGGTCGTCAGTCCTAAAACTGGTTGGACATGCACGTCCACCCTTTCCTTTCCTGAGCTAATCTTCGCATTTCCCTAAAACCACAACATTCCACATCCATAACTACGTGTGAACACTAATCTAATCTAGGTCTACCTCTACCCATCTTAACTCTTGTTTCTGTTTCTAATGTGTTTCTAACTTCATTTATCTCTAAATTTGTGCAAGGATTCCTTCAGTTTGTATGATTTATTCGGTGACAAAGTCTATGCTGTTGGGAATTACAAATGTTCAACTAAAAATTGTTTATTTATTATTAACTTCCCATTAGGAAGTTATTGTAATTGGGTCGAAAAGTGAAATCGGAATTTTCATTATATTTCCACGTTTTAACATATTAGTAGCATGCTAGCCAATTTTTTTGATGATGTGTGTATGTACGTACGTACGTACGTACGTACGTACGTA
>NW_020438883.1:1223063-1247448 GCF_000699045.2 Agrilus planipennis
CGTGCTGTCAAACCTACACTAGCAAGGAGATCGGGCTGAAACTATAGCTACAAGCTATCCAAGGATGGTACTATAGAATGTCACCTCAAGGTAGGCCTAGTGGCGTCATCTCTTGGTTAGGCCGGAAACTTATCAATCCACCCTCGTATTATAAAAAGGAGCGTTATGATATCTTCTGTCGGAACTTAGGGCAACATTTTGCTTTATTTGTAGCAGAATAGCGAGCATTCGGACTGTTGACGGAAATTACTTGGAAATGAACTCACTTTTAGAGTGTAAAGAGTTGGGTGCTAGACGATCACCTACAAGCTGAAAATTACTATGTAAATTAGAAGAGACACATTATTTTCATTCAAGTATTTCTTATACTATTGTTTTAGATATCCGTCAATTTATTTATCAACTGTCAAAAACGTTTCTATATGTATAGGATAATATCAAAAGCACAAATATAGTGTCATTCTTCAATATTCATACACAGTTATCAACAAAATCCAAGTTATTGCGAAACTTTGTTTACGTACTCTTGAAGTTCGGAACTTTGGAAATTTGAATAATGCTTTATCTGTTTGTAGTTTGAAAGTGACATTGTATAACTTTGCAATGAATTTGACTCCTTCGTCGCGTCATCATAATAGACTGTATCTGAAATTTTGTCTCTGATTTCTTTGATTTGCTTTGCTATATTTAATATTATGGTATCTAATAACGGCACTTACCTTTTAGTAGTACTTAGTTTTGAAAATGTAGAATGAGTTTATAAAGTTATTTAAAGTCATATTGAACAGCGGAATTTGGGAGTGTTAAGAATTTTTATAGCTATTGTTTCAGTCTTGGTATCGACCTTGGATTTGCTTTTTCGGCCTTAGTCTTTAAGTCTTTAGGTTTCCGTGAAAATTAAATCAATTATGCTTCGGGATTTAAAGATAAAATTTGATTGTTTTGAGTAATTTACTTTCTGTTTTCGATAGAAATTTTGTTTCTCGAGTTGAAAAGCAAATAAAGTACCACGAAAAGAAAGGCTAATCTTTAATTGAGAACCCTCTCGTAAAAAGGGCAATGAAAGATGAAAAATAAAGACAGATCGTCGTCGATTCCACTTAAATCAACCCCATTAATTTTTACAATATTGTGGTATTTCTGTGTCTTGTGGGGATTCGGAATTGGGAGGATGATAAAAGAGACAGAGAGATGGAAAGGGATTTCCCGGGCGTTGTTAATACCGCAGATTAAGGATTTTCATTGAATTAATTTTACAACACCTTTCAGGGTATAACACGCGCCGTTTCGGTACGTTCATTATAAGTCTTCGTATGCGCATAATAACGTTTATACGGTAATTTTGATCCACGGTAATTTGTAGAAACGGCGCGGCGGCGTTCGCCCGCTCGCATATTAAGGCTCGGAATGCCGAGCTAACATTAAAATGTATTGGTAGCAGTTAACGATTAATTTCTTGGCTCCCGGTGCCGCTGCTTCTACTACTGAGCTGCTGTGCTGCTGCTGCTATTGCTGCAACGACTGCTACGATCCGTTGTCTCGTTTACCGAACGCAATTTCCCAGTTAACGCCGTAAACATCAGTTACGACAAAAGTAGGTTAATGCGCAAAAATAAAACACGAATATAGTTAGTTGCCTCTTTTATAATAAGTCAAAATGAAATCGCCGTAAATACGTCTGCGAACGCTGTAAATTACTTTATTCACTTGTTTTGCTTTAATGTTTCGTATTTCACATTAAGCGAGCGATTACGTTTAAGGTTTAAGGTATGCCTATAAGTTACGACCCATGCCTTCAAATACAGGATGATTCTAAAATGATAGGACTCTCATCATCATAAGGTCGTCAAACCTAATACTGGTTGGATACTCATCTCTACTCTTTCCTATCCTTAACTCAACAACACCCACATCCATAACTATTTACGAACAGTAATCTAATCTAGGTCTACCTCTACCCCTCCTGACTTCGGTGTCCTACCAACCTATCTCGCCTATTTCTTATTGACTTCCATACAGTCCTCTGTTGTTCTATGTGCGGCGCTCCAAACATACACCTTTAACAATCTTTTTATTGAAGGCAACTCGACCCTGCGCTATCCTCTGCTATATATCCCTACTACTCCTTCCGTCCTGTCTTATCTGACTTCCTAGAGACCTAAAATCAGCCACTTCTTCTAATTTTTCGTCTCCTGTCTATCCCTACTTTTTCTTCCGTAAGCATACGATCTTTTGCCCCTGTATATCTATCCCTACTGTTGTACTGTCTTTAATGATGTTTATCGCCTCTTCGATATATAAATTAAAAAGTAGCGGTGACAATGTGCATCCCTGTCTGACACCCTTCCTAATATTTACTTCTCTACGTTTCAGCCCCAACTCTATAACTTGCTCTTTATGCAAACTAAGTATCAGTCTTCTATCTTTGTAACTCATCCCTGCATTTTTAGTATAACAAATACAATTTCACATTATTAATTTATGGCTATCTTCAGTACAATTGATTGTAGAATTCGTCTTCTTAAATTAGGGCGAGTATGTTTTCTACAACTTTGCCAAATTATTTCAGTTTCTTATATTAAATTCCTGTGACGTACAAATAAAACTACAAAATATCTCTTGTTTGTTCAAACATCCGCTGCGACATTTCCACCGTCGAAAATCTCCGAGATCCACTGCCTTTTTCGGTCTTTAATATTCTATATCCGTACAACATTTCTGTGACGAATAGCAATGTACGCAATAATAAATAGAACAGGAAGTATGCGCACGGACTCGGTCATGTCATTTCACTGTCTCAGACGAATCCTTTCTAAAATATTACCCGAATGACCTGTCAAAAAGCGAAAAATAAACAGTTCTCTACAGCAGACGACAAATTCGTCTTAATAGCGAATACTAAACGGACGAAATATAACTGGAAAATAAAGCGAGTGCAGGATTATGAGTTTAACGTTTTAATAAGAAAAGAATTTGCGCATATCATTTGAACTAGTTATTAATGCAGTAGGTAGACTTTCTTATCTGCACACTAGAGCAATGCCGAAGGGCAGGGCGGAAGTTCCTCTTCAGTTGCCTTTTAGGAACAATGCGAATGTGTGGGTACCGGCGATCTCCCGATTGCTAGAGCTGTAGACCATAGTAGTTTTTTCTTCATGAAAGGTATCCCGAGATAAAAATGTTCAGTCCCTCAGAGTCTCCGAAAGCGAGACTCGAGTCTCCGTCTCTCATCGAGTCTCTCTGGTGTCGCTGAGAGAGAGACTATCGCGAGACTCGAGTCGCATATAGAGAGATCCTCATTTCGTATCCAGTCTCTGAATGAGAGTTTCGAATCTCTGAACGAAAGACTGTAAAATCTGAATTAACAATTCGAGTCTCTCATACAAAGACTGCGAGAGATCCATAAAAATACGTAGGCAATAACTGAAAGACTGTGAGAGACGCTCAAAGAGACGCTCAAAGAGACGCTAAAAGACTCTGAGAGACTAAAAATTTTTGTCTAGGGATCCTACGTCCTTTTCTGTACTCCTGACAATGTGTCGACAAAATTTCATGATGATCGGTTAAGTAGTTAAGGCTTGAAATGGTAGCAAATAAAAAAACTCACTTTCGGATTTATAATCTAAGTTAAAATTGCATAATTTTGATGGAATACTTTGATAAACAGTAAAATTTCATATGGCTATAGTTCCATTTAATTTTTAGAATTTGTAAATCAAATATCAAGAGTGTTGAACCTCTCCCCTCATTTTCCAATTCTCTGGCGCTTTTTTTCACTCAACCCCAATTAATCGTATCCGGCGTAACAGATTTTCGGACGAGTGTTTCGTTTTCCCATTAATCACTCCAATTATATCGAGCGTGCGGCGGTGGCGACAACGACCGGACAAGTGACAGTCAGTGGCGGCTTCTCTTCTGCTTTTCTCTAATGTGTTATATAGACTTCTGCTACCATTGCGAAAGAAAATGGCCCGAATGGGAGCCATAATTCGTCCACGACGAAGTGACGAAGACATACGACACGGCCGTATTACGTCGCAGCAATCGAGATCCATTGTTATCACCGTCGCGTCGCAAAACAACGAGTGTCTGCCCCCTCAACTCCCCGTGGAATAAAGTATTTGTGCGCCCATGCTAAGTGGAGGAGCTTTATTCAGAACAATAGCTTCCGTATTAGTGGAATAGGTAGAAATAACAAAAATAAAGAGAAATGTTTAAATAAATACTGTCTATTCGATTGATCGTAATGAGTTTATTAGAAAATACCACAAATGGGGCGGTAAACGCCATCTGTAGTACGATGCTACATTTTAGGGTTACGTATGCTCCAATAAGGTTTATTCGATTATGGTAACGTGCCTATCACGTTGAGGTTAGCTACGCCGGGATTCGTTTCAGCAAGTAGATATCCATATATTTAAATGGACCTTGTTGGAGCATACGTAATCCTAAAATGTGGCATCGTACTACAGATGGCGTTTACCGCGCCATTTGTGGTATTTTCTAAAATGCGCTGTTAAGGCAGCAGGTAAAAGTTGGTCTGTGTTCTGTCGGATCGAAGATCGAAATCGCGATCCGCGTATGGCAGTTTCGACAGAATACAGACCACTTCGAATTATTTTATTAGTTTATTAGAAAGTAATTATTTCACACAATCTGTTTCGCATATTAACAGTTACATTAATATTTTGTAGTTCAAAACTATGATTACATTACATTTTGTGTTTGTTCTTAACAATTAAATGAGGTGTTTTTACTTATGTAGAAATCACGTCAGGACCAAGCTTGGTCCAAGTTTCTTGAATTTTGGTTCAAGTTTGTTCAATTCTGGTTCGAGATTGGCAACCAATATTGCACCAAGCATGGGATATGCTTGATTTGCCACTTTGGTCCAAGCTTGGTTGACAAGCTTGGTTTAAGATTCGACAGTCAATGCTGAACCAAAACTTGGCGAACAATACTAAACCAAGATTGAGCAGCCAATATTGGGCCAAGAATTGGTAAGTAGTATTAACCCAAAATTGGGCAGCTAATATTATGCCAAGACTTGTTCGTTGCCTAATATTGAATATAACTTGACGGAAGCTTGCCTTAACTTTGATTTTGAAAAACCCACACTTGACTGCTCAATATTTGACCAAACTTGGCGAAACATTAATTGCTTTTGCATTTGAAGATTGTCCTAAATTTGGACGAGTGTTGATAAGCCAATATTTGGCTGTCCCAGTATTGGATCAAACTTGACGAAACGTTAATCTACGTAGCCTTGGCATTTAAAAATTGACCGAACTTTGGCCAATATTGACTGACCTATGCTTGGCTTCCCACTACTGGTTCAGGTTTGTACCTTTCCTGAAGCCCGACAGTCCCTACATGGGTAATTCTATTCTGTTTCGGAGTATGTATGTATCTTGCGGTATTACAGCTCCATAGTTTCGTTAAAGTTTTCTTCTTTCTAGTATGTGTAAGTAAAATAATAAAGGATATGGTGGTCGAATTTATCGTTATGCAAATTTATAATCGCTTTGCACTATTGCTTATACGTGTCTTTTTCTTAAGCAAACGCTTATATTGGGATTAAGACAAATTCCACGGTAATCGAAAACGTTGAGCAAATAACGCGTTGTAATTTGTCATTGGCAGATGTGGTGAGGTCAGCGAGTTGACGAAGACGTACGATCCGTTCGTTCGAAATCGCGTCCGTCGCCGCCGCCTCCACCACCACGATCTATTGTTAAAGCCCTCGGAAAACAATAAATTGCCTTTTTACTTGCGCTATGCAAAAAAGCGAAAGGACGTCCGGGACGCCCGCTACCATTAAATTAGATTTCTAGCACCACAACGACCTACCGACCGACCGACCGGCAGTGCCGTTATTACAAGAGAACTCTTTCTTTCACAACCGATAGTGTGTGTGTGTGTGTGTGTACATGTGTGCGCGATAATGCCGTCGTAGACAGAAATTCCTCATTCCGCCACGAAGCAAGCAAACGGCCCTTGCCTTGGTTGGACAAAAAAGGGCCGACGAAAACGCGAGGCAATTTATTCGACGTAGCCCCGCGCCGCGCTCTGTCCAACCGGCTCATTATACGTTCCGCGTTCCGATTTCTGGATCTTCTTCTCTTGGACGGATTACAGTCGACTGATTTCGGAAATTGATGGCTTTAGTCGGAAATAAATGAATTAAATATCGCGCGAATGCGCGGGAAAAGATGGAAAACGACGTGGCAATAGAGGACGCGCTCGCTTGGGTCGTGGGTGAATTCCACGACTACGTATTCGGCCGAAAGAGAGAGAGATAAGAATCGCATCGGCTCTGATTAAGCAATCCTTTGAAGGGGTCATTTACGCGAAGCTTAACTAGTAGCTTTTGGCCGGTTCTGTAATTCCAGAATGAAACCTCGCGATAAGGATCAGTTATCAAGCAGAACACTTATTAGGGTACCCATAAAGGAAATGAGTAATCATTTGGACACACGCTAACTTAAAGGAACATGATAGGTATAAATGGGTTGCGATGGACCTGCTAACCCCGCAAACTTAGATCCATTTGCACAGGGTTAATAGGCGTTTGGGAAATGTGTTTCAGAAGGAACTTTAAGTACTGATAAAATACACATATTGTTTGACTGATTAGAAGATTTATCCATTCTTCATCCTGAAAACCCTTTAATATAAAAACGTGTATGAAGAAAGAGTAGGAGAACAGGAAGACAATAATAAATAGGAGAAATAGGTTGGGAGGGTATCTCAAACTTAGAGACATGAACAGGAGAAAGAGGAGTTAAAAGAGGAAGAGATAGACCTAAATTAGATTATTGTTTGCAAATAGAGTTGTATTGTAGATTGCTCTAATTTTTATGTGTGAGGGTTGGCCCACGACAAAAGTGTGATTTCTTTACCAACACCGGAATTGAATCACCTCCTACAAGTTCGATACTTACTTTCTGTTACACCCTGTATAGGTTGAGTACTGTCAGATTGTACGTCAAAGCCACAGTTACAACTTATTACGATAGTTTTCTAATAAATATGAGTATAACAAAGTTGATGGGGACGCAAGGATTTATTTTGCTAGATAACGAATAAGTTTGTTTTCTCATAAAACGTGTTCGAGCGAAAAAGATAAGTTCCTAACACCAAGTAGTTTCTTGTCGTCAAACAAGTCCGATGCAAAGTAGTTTGCGGCCCTTCGCGTTCATTGTCGTCCCGCGAGCTAGCGCTTTGTCGAATCAATTTTATTTTCTCTTAAAATTCCGTTAGTTTTCTCGAAGATGCCGATGGAATTCAATTAAAGTCCTTACCTTGTCATATAGACTCTGTTTAAAAGTTTGACGGTGCATTAATCTACTTTACCCCGAAGAAATACCTAATATCCGAACTTTTTTTATTATTCGTCAACTCCTAAAACAATTTAGTTTCCGATAGTTAGTTTTAAAAGCCGGAATTTTAGTAGCTTACGTTCGGGTTACTTAGTTGAAGTTTTGTCATGTTAATAGAGAAACCGAAATTCAAAAAGGGTTTCAGTTTTAAAGTTCAGACAAGTTAATTTCTCTAAAAAGTTCCCTCACTTCGTAATGGACTAAACAATAAATCCTATGTTGTCTACCGACATATAATATTCTACGAATAAGGGATGTAATTCTAATTCAAATATATTTTTAAACTTCAAGACGTTTCTACGAATTTTAATAACTTTGTAAGCAACCGCCGTAGTAGGTAAATTTAAAAATAAAAACTTTGGTTTAAGAGATTTTTCCGTGTAAATGATGTGTTGTAGGCGATGATAAAAAAAGCTTCTCATCTTCGAAGTAAAAAAGTCCGCGTCGTTGTTTTATTTAAGCAATAAGGTGGATGATTGTCGTGAAATCACTAGCAGTATTTTGTCAAAATGTTGGTTTCAACAGAGCGAATGAAACTCGATATAAAAAACTATATAACAGACTGTATTTACAAATGAATTATTAACTATGAAATAACGAATTACAACTACAGGCACAACGAAGAAAATATGAATTAAAATCGCACGTTAACAAGAAGAAGGACAAAACGTAACTAACTCTAAATTATGTGACAAAATTGAAAATTGTTCTTGTGCCACCTGGTATGCAACAAAAGAATACGAACCGGAAGCCAATAAGAGAAAAACCTAACAAAGTTTGACTCTACCTCGACCTATGGAATTCCTGTAACTTGCATACAATTGAAGAGCATCGATAATAAAATTAACAAAAGTGATTGCCGTCGAAAACCTTCGCAGAACATGACCATTGGGACCAAATCGGCCTATTATTGTAGACAAAAGAACATTGAACAGATATTTGACTACCATGTGTGCATTTGAAATTATGGAAATTTCCAATATAATAAAATAAAATAGGTTGAATAATGATAAGCAAATCTATCTCTAACGACTAAAAGAAAAATATTGAAATTAAACTGAAACACTGAACTATTGGTAAAACTACATAACAAATCATCTACAAATTGGGAGTTGTTCATGTGTTAAATTCGCCCAATATACGAAAAAGTTATTGCAAAAAACGCCTAAACGTTTTTAGTTGTTTTCATTTTATGAAAAACACTAGAAATCGCGTGTGGTATTTTTTTTCCTTAGAGGAATAACAATAATTGCATTCTACAGGGTCCATGTTTTACACACTTTTCAAGCTATAGAAAACTCATGTTATGAAGATAGATAGATAGATAGATCAATCCTAGGTGAATTTAACTGAAACACCTTATGTTTATGTTTTCTTGCATTAACACTTTTATTTTATTTTTTCACCGAATTTATTTTGAAGATAATTTTATTGCACATAAACCCCCTGTACATCCACGATAAGAGGCCTTTTCGTTCATCGTCTGCAACTACGCAAAAAATCTTTTATACGAATGCTCTTTGCTTTTTAGCTTTTTTCGTCATATCTACCGGCCTAGCGTAGGTCGTTGCTTATAGATATCCTGTAAGTACAATGATAAAGAATGGGAACGATCTAGTGAGTTATGATGCTCGAACTAGAGGATAACAGTCATCGTCGTTATTGTCCTGGCGCTCGGAACTAGATATCACGATTTTGAAAGCGACAAATGCAATTTCACGCCTCCGGGAGTTCCACTATTGCTGGCACACGCGACGTCGAATTCTCTCTCTTTCACTCTATGTATGGATTTCTTTTATTCTCTACATTTCCTGTCGTTAATACGGAGTTCCGTTTGAATACAGGGACCACACGTCATTTTATCCACCCACGAAAAAACAGCGCGTGCAAAAATGTCATTGCCTCAGTGTAACTAACTGCAGAAAATATGATATGGCACGTGTATTTTTGATTGTATGGTTTTCGGATATTACCAATTATCTTCTCATCATAAAGTCGTCAGTCCCAAAATACGCACCTCCACTCGATCCTATCCTGAAATCCTGAAACAATCCTCGCATTTTCCTTAGACTAGAACATCCCACAACCTTAACTATTTGTTATCGAGATCTACCTCTACTCCTCTTGGCTCCTTGACTCCTATTTCTGCTTCCAATATGTCTCACTACTCTACCATGCCTACTTGGTATTCTACCAACCTATCTTGCCTATTTCTTATTGAATTTCATAGAGTCCTCTGTTCTCCAATTCTTTCAAATGCCCCTTCATTTCTAACCTTCCCTATCCACGGTATCCTCATCATTCGCCTATAGTACCACATTTCGAAAGTTTCTAACCTTTTCTTTTCTTTTCACTCGTACAACTCCGCGCTCCAAACATACACCTTTAACAATCTTTTTTGAATTTCTAAATGAACTGTTCGAAGTGAATGAAGTGACTTCTTTTTGTTGAAAGCGATTTGACCCTGCGCTATCCTTTGTTTTACATCTCTACTGCTTCTTCCATGCTGGGTTATATGACTTCCTAGATATCGAAAACCAGCAACTTCTAATTTTTCGTCTCCTATATTTATATTCGCTCTTTCCCTACTTTTTCTTCTCTTACTTAATTTATAGAGAAAGATTAAAAAAAAAATATGCTGGAAACAAAATGAAACTACTTGAGGAGTTTTTATTAGACGATTTTCGAATTTCCTTCCCAGCAGGTATATGAATTTTTGATTTATTCTCACTGGAGTATTTACCATGAATTTTATCAGGTCATTAGTTCGATAAGTTTCGAAATGCCACAGACGCCAGTTCCACCATATTCTCTAGCAAAAGCCGCACTTTTTACAACTGTTGGATATTTTTATTATTTCGCTTCCTTCAGGAGTTATTGCAAAACATACCGGCTGGTACTTTGATGTATTTAAAAAACCTATAGCTGAGGACTATAAATCATTCATAATATAAATAGGGCGTGAACGAATGATGTAAACAGTGACATAAACCAGAACCGGACAAACTCGGCTCTTTTGACTCCCGAGTACTCCTCAGGTATAGCCAAGGAACTCCTCATTGCTCCTGCGAGTGGGAGTGAGATGATTCTTTCCTTTTCTTATCCCTTCCATTTCGTAGGTGAGTCCCCTCTTGCATAGCCGAACCCAAAAGTATTGGGAACGTAGTCCGGCATACTACCCCTTAGCTATGGGACGATCATTAGAAAATTGTCGTAGGTATTATTTAAGTTGCGAGAAAGGTTCATTGAAAGGTATGGAGTGACCCAAACTAACCTCAGATAGCGGCTCCTACGAAGTTAAAGTTTGCCTGGCTCTGACATAATCAACCAATGTTTGGATAAATGGTTGAATGCTACATTTCCATACTTTTAGTGTAGGTAATTCAGAGGGTCATAAAGTGCGTAATTGGAATTAGGATAATGGATGATCATAAACCATATGACACTATTTTAGCCACCCTTTGACTTCCCCTCCCCGACATGGTCTACAATGATTTTTTTATCTTTCGATCTCCTCCCGTTAGCACAACGATTTAAGTAAACTAACATTAGAACGAACGGAAAAGATAATTAGAGGTAGCAAAAATACTCAGATGTTTTTGATGTGAAATGGGTTTTTTGAAATGCTAGAGTCTCACGTTGCGTTCACTGTAAGGGTTTCAACGTTTTAAAGTCGGCGATAGTTTTAATCCATTGATGTACAGTTTTCGAGACATTATTGGCCATTGGAGAAAGTAATTTAGATCCTACGAGAAATGGAGTCCTGGCAACTGGTGAAACTAATGGATGAGACGATGAATCGCATTCGAAAACAGTTCCATTATGAAACCTGCACATGCACTTTTACCATTTCGTGCATGAATATTCTGAAAAACGATGTTCATACCCATATGTTGGCCTCTTTAGCTGCTTCGTGTTTTCAGGAAGCTTGGATGTTCATTTCCTTAATTGAACTAATTAATTAATCCACATTCCGCATTGACAGAACATTCATGAACCACTTGGTTCATTTTACGTACATTTCCTATTGATAATGATCGGTCAGGTTGCTGTTTGCGAGCTTTCGACGTGATTGGCTATTAGACTATGATAAGAATTCGTTTGACGTGAGCATTCCAATTTTGAAAAGTCGTGACATGGTTTTTCTGCTCTCTCTCTCTCTCTCTTGCAAGTGCGGTTTGATTACAGGAACTACCGAACAGGTTACGTGTTTTTGACGAGATCCAGCGTATAGAGCCGGGCGAGTTTTCCGATAAATCCGGAATGTGGCGGTTTCAATCACGCCGAAAGCTATTACTGCGATAGGTATTAACGTAACATCGAAACGGGAATCGGGATCTCGTTCCGGGACGCTTCGGAATTCACTTTCTACGCCTGTTCGTCCGCCTGCCCATCACGATCATTACAATAAGAAAAACGAGAGCATTTATCGTCCGAATTCGAAGTCGTAAGCAAGTCCGCGTTATAAACGTCGTCGATAAATTTACCGAATGTATCTAATTGGCGTCGGGGACCCACCCGAGCTCGGCCGCAAACGAAAACAAATCGTAAATCATTGAAATTGGATTTGCATGCACGAGTAGAATCGATGGCGACCGTTGCTGCTGCTTTCTCTGCAACGTTATTTATGTGCAATAGCTTTAATGGTATGAGCATCGAGCGTCGTAGTTGCTGTACCAACACACCAACGCCAACGCCAATACCACCCGCCTATACACGGGGATGAAGTCGGACTTGGCGCAAACTGGTAATGCCAATTTCGGATCCTGCGGATACAGATTGATGGAAAAGTGTCACTGGACGATTTGAGATTACAAGGATTTAGTAAATGGCTGACGTTATTTCAGAAAAGTTTGATGTACGCAGATTAAAATTTCCGACATTTTCACAACAAAGTTTCCGTAAAGTTTCCGAGTTCCAAAAAGCTCCTCCATCAAAGTATTAGGTGGAATTGTTGGTTAAATAAAATGTACATAATATACATAAGAGTAGAAGGTTTTAGTTAAAAATTAAAATTAGAAGTGTCTTTAGTTCTTCAATCTCAAAAAGGTTATGCTCAACGTCGAATAGTAAAATATGGAAAAATGCAGATGTTTATTTGTATTAGTTTGGGTTAATTACTCGGCGTATTGGGCACGCATTTTGGGTTCCACCTGGGTATCGGATAAGGGCGATGGGTACGCGGCATTGTCGGGTAATTCTACCAGAAAGAAAAGACCTACCTACCAACCTATCTCGCCTATTACTTATTAACTTCCGTAATGTCTTATGTTTCCCTGCTCTTTCTAACATCTCTTCATTTCTAACTTTCTCTATCCACGGTATCCTCATCATTCGCCTGTAACACCACATCATTTCGAACGCTTCTAACCTTTTCTTTTCCGCCGCGCACACCATCTATGTTTCGCACCGCTACGGCGCCGCGTTCCACTAGTGCACGACTATTGGCCAAAACAAATCCCACATTGTTGCACCCCCCACCCACTGGCTGGATTTAGCTTTTTTCTTAGCTTACCAAAACTGAAATCCCTGCTCAAAAGTACTCACACCAAAACTGAAATCTCTGCTCAAAAGTACCCATACCAAAACTGAAATCCCTGCTCAAAAGTACCCATACCAAAACTGAAATCCCTGCTCAAAAGTACTCAACCAAAACTGAAATCCCTGCTCAAAAGTACTCATACTAAAACTGAAATCCCTGCTCAAAGGTACCCATACCAAAACTGAAATCCCTGCTCAAAAGTACTCATACCAAAACTGAAATCCCTGCCCAAAAGTACTAATCCAAAAAATGAAATCCCTGCTCAAAAGTCCGCATACCAAAACTGAAATCCCTGCTCAAAAGTACTCATACCAAACCTGAAATCCCTGCTCAAAAGTACCCATACCAAAACTGAAATCCCTGCTCAAAAGTACTCATCCCAAAACTGAAATCCCTGCTCAAAAGTACCCATACCAAAACTGGAATCCCTGCTCAAAAGTACCCATACCAAAACTGAAATTCCTGCTCAAAAGTACTCATCATGATGGCGACTACTGTGAAGACAGTTTAATTAACTTGTGTTTTATTTATAAATTCCTGGAATTCAATTGCCACACCTCGTTTATTCTAACAAGGGTAGTTTCCAAAAGGGACTGTACCTGATGAAATTGTAAACTAAACTGGATTTTCAATATTTCAATCAGGTTTTGTAAATATCGTTTTATAAAATTACCGTTCGGTATTTTGCGGTGATTCATAAAAATTATAAACCCTCACGGTAATTAATGAGCACTCTTCCTGGTGACATGATAATAATTTATTCTTCTCACCTGTGGAGTCGAGTTTATTTGCGTGTTAACCGCTTAATAATAATTAATTCCCTGGCGGTCGCATTCTTACACAAAGACCGCGTAGTCGCTAAGGCCAATTACTGTCACCTCCGGTATGTACTCCTCCGGAACGGCAGACAATTAGTGCGCCGAAAGGAAGGAACTGTGTTTCCGAACACGCGAGAGCTTAAAACCGACGACTTGAATTATATTCCCAAGTGTTCTGTGGTCCGAGTTCTCATTCCCTCTTCCTTATCCCCCGTTGAAATATTGAGGATATCCGTTTCCGAATTTCTTTCTTCGGGAGCGCTTTAAGTTTCTTTAAGGACTTAATTTATAGGCGCTGCACTACTCATTATTCGCGTGCCCGCCGATTCGAACAATGGCTTCCCCGAACTAGTGTAGGTCCAGTCGGGCGATAACTTTTTTTGGTGGGTTGGTGCGAAGTTGACTTTAAAAGTTTCTGAAAAATGTAGTCACGTCTGCAGTGTGCGGTTTAGCGGAAAAAAGAACCGGCTTCGAACTTAGCGATCGGAAACTTAGAGAGAATATCATTATGTTAATGGAAAGTTGGAAAGTACTGTAAGTAAGGGATAATAACTTCATTACCGCACAAGAATTACTGAAAATTTTAATAGTTTTATAATCGCTCTTTACAATTGAGT
Source organism: Agrilus planipennis (assembly GCF_000699045.2). NCBI lineage: Eukaryota > Metazoa > Arthropoda > Insecta > Coleoptera > Buprestidae > Agrilus > Agrilus planipennis. The sequence goes on from NW_020438883.1 coordinate 1,237,423, forward strand.
ACTTTGCTATAATTACACATTTTTGGACTTTTAAAATACGAGATGTGGCTAAAAAGTAACGACACCTAGCACTGGTGTCACTTCATTAAGAATGTTTAAGTTTTTGGTCAGGAAATTACCGTAATCAGCACATGTGGATTACGAATTCGATCTTATTAGATCTCTCGTATTAGTTAATGTACGTGTCTGTCACACATGTAGAGGTGTAGGTATTGTCGATTCAGTTATATAAGTTAAAATACCTTAGCAAGACATTGGCTAACGCTTAAAATACTTCAGTAGCAGCAAATTCCTACCATGCGTTGCTTCTATTGAGTCCTATATGGAAGAGGAGGCGTTTTTATGTTCGCGAAATTGGGGTAAGAAGTGGAAATAATAGTACGAATTTAGTTTTCCTTTTCAATATACTAACTTGCTACCCTTATAAATTTTTCCGATCTTTCAATTAACTTACGTATACCTTTGAAACAAAATGTTTTGTCTGTCTGAAAAATACGCCGAAACTGCATTATTCACTTTTTCGTCGCTTGAAAATTTCTTCCCACGAAGACTTTTTTCAAGTTTGAGAATAGGTAATAATCGCTGGAAGTCAGGTCAAGACTGTAGGGTGAGTGAACCAAAATTTCGAAGCTGCTTCCTTTAACCGCTCTAGGATTGAAGCATAGTATTCTTCGATTATGGAGACACCTTAAACTTCTTACGCTTACTCCACACGCTGTTGTTTTTTAGTGAGCTTTCTCGGCTCCTGTTTGGCGCTGACATTAGTCATCCCAAGATGATTGTGAAGAATTTTAAAAATGGTTGTATCTGATACTCCTACCATTTCTCTGAGCTGTCTCTTCTTAAGTCGGGCATCTTCCAGTATTTATTTTTCGACTTTTTGAATGATTTCCGGAGGGGTCACCTCGATCGGCCAGTTGGCCGTGGGTCGTCTTCAAGTGATTCCTGCCTTGCTTAAAGAGGGTATGTCACTTGTAAAGGGAAGTTGAAATTATTGCCATGATATAGGTACTAACACCGAACTCAAGTCATTATTCATGTATTAAAACCGATCCAAGTCGAAGATTTAGTGGAATAATATAGACCAATGTTTCGAATAGCTTAATTGAAATAATTTACTACTACACCAATTCCATCTCCACTGCAGCTGGTTCTATAAACAAAGTTTTTAGAAGTCATATGAAATCGAAGAAATAAATCGAAGAAAACCATTTCTTTTCTGCAATATTAACCGGCGAAAGAAGGAAAAGGTCGCTGACTTAACACAGCTGTCGTCATTGTCGCTCCGTTTGTTTGATGCAAGTTCGGCAAATATTGGCGTTATCGCAGTCTCTCGCCACCGCGAAATATTCAATATCCGGCCGTGGCGCTGGAAATATTTTCTTAGGTAAGAAATCGGCAGCGCTCCTGATGAAAATAACGGGTGAAAAACGACAGTTCCAGCTGCACGCCCCGGGCATAATGTCGCGGTCCGGATATGAATTCCACATTCTCTTTTTCATCAGACCACTTCTATATTTCACCGCACGATAATGAAAATTCGGTGGCGAAACCGCGCGCATGGCGCACCGTCACACTGCCCAGTTACCACCGCCATCGTCACTTCCGCTGCCGTCGCTGCACCCTTTACATTATTTTTTGGCCGTACTTTGGTCTCTTTTCTCTTATTCGGGAAATTTGAAACTGAGTTGCGAAAGGCTTTCATTCACACAATGTCCCAACTTAGTGATTATGAGTGAAAATCTCGAGCAAACCCGTAGGAAAAATTTCCATTCAATTTCCTTTAAAAAATGCCATTTAATTCCCGTAGGAAAAATTCCCGAACTCAGTGGGATTTCCATTGCTGAACGCAATGGAAATTCCATTGCGTTCCATTGGAACTTAATCAGCATCCCTTTCTCCATAATCCATATTATTTTGTTGAGAATTTGGTTCTTCAGGTACCTGAACTAAGGCACGTGCCTGGATGTCTGGCTCTTCATCATTGTGTTTAGATTTTTTTTCACCTGCTTCTGATGAAACTACATCACACTCATAGATGACTTCGGCCTCCTCTATATTCTGGAATGGTTCAAAATCATCAAACAATGCTTCTAATGTAGGCTTTTTCACTTGTCTAGGGGTTGTTTAATAAAAGGCTCCGGGTAGTTGAATACATGTATAATAAACATAATAATGAATATAAACAACAAACAACAAACAGCAAAACGAGTAACAAACAGGAACTAAATATATACAACTTATATACAATATTCAATGTATCGCGTCTTCCAAAATACATACGTCTTCGTGTAATCACCATAAATACGTTTTCCGTCTTTTTTGAGCAAAAATGCTCAACGTCTAAATGAAATATACCGTTTTAATCAAACGTCTTACCACCTTGCTTGTCTCTCACTCTACTGCCGTGGTGGTCCCTCACGTACCCCAACATGCACGCATAGGTAAAACTAGATTATTGATTTTCCACCACCTAATTGGCAATATCACTACTCTTGCACCTGGGCAAGCAAAAACTGTATCGAAAAAGGCTAATAGTATATCTGGCCAGGAATTATATTGTAAATGGAAACAATTATTTTTCCATTTATGCCAAATGGTTTTGAATGGAATTTACAAATTTTCCATTGATTCCCATTGAACTTCAATGGAATTTTTTCCTACGGGGAATTATTGTAAATGGAAACGATTATTTTTCCATTTATGTCAAATGGTTTTGAATAGAATTTACAAGTTTTCCATTGGTTCCCATTGAACCTACGGGAACTTTATTGCATCATTACTGGTTGTTTAATACCAAAAGGAAGCAATAAACTTCGTAAAGAAGCTAACAATACCAACAGTCAAGAAAATATGACTACTTCCATGTAGATCCTCGCTCACTGTACACTCGTTTGCCTGGCAGAAGTGACTGAGTCATCTCTAGTTTACAATCGGCTAAATTGTAAGAATTTTGTTCATTTGCTAGTACTGTCATGGATAAGAAAATAAATAGTGTGTAAATTATGCTTTTAATAATTTTCTATTCTCTTCTAATGCGGTTGGACCGCTGTCAGTCTAGCAATTTGTGCAATTAAGTCTAATTGATAAGATGATGTAATGTGAAGTAAGCTCGAGTTAATTCTTCGATGATTACAGAAGTTGAAAGTCTACAAATGCTAATGGTGGCGATCGGGTATAGTTAGTACGACCACTTCTCAAAATAAACGCCATTCGGATGGGGTTAAGCTCGAGTTAGCCAATTAGTTCACTCGGGAAAATTGGCCCAATAAGTGATTATGAAGTTTCTTCTCGACTAGCTCGTTCCCTTTCGCGCTCGGATGCTTTTTCTACCGCGCTCTCTCCTTCTCTTACACGTTTACGTTAATTTCCGAGTTCCTGACATTGCAAAGTTCTCGACTTGAATTCTGCTCTTTAGTCGAACACTCGAAATTATCTGCAGCCAACTGTAAACCACTCTTATTAGAATATCCATCTTGACTTAATGATTTCTATTAATTAGCTCCTTGCCTTTTGTCTCCTCGTCGGAGAGACCGAGATTTGTGCGGGTCATTGTCACCTCAAGGAAATAGATAGAGTAAAATGCGAATGAGAATCCCACACCGACAATTATTTATTACAACTACAACAAAAGTCTAATACATATTTTGTACTCGCCAATTGTTTGCAACGAAACAGTTGGTAACATTTGAACAGCGATATAGCGAACAAGAAAATCTTTGGTGTGAACGAAAAATTGGTTTAATGTGGCAACACCCCCAATTTATTTTGTTTCTGATTGAGCGGAAACTGAAGCCGCTAGTACTACAAGTTCCAGGAGGTTACAACTCTGGACCTGTCTAATCCCTACAAAGCGGAATCGCCATTGATGTGTAGTAGTTTCAGTTAGTTACTAACCAAGATCTTATTATTTTTTATCAATTGGTTTGTGTGTTTATTGTCTCCCCGTAGGAAAAATTTCCATTCAATTTCCATTATAAAAGGCCATTTAATTACCACTGATAATAATTAATGGTAATAAATGGAGAATTGCCAATGGGATTCCCATTCCCGAACTCAATGGGATTTCCATTGCTGAACTCAATGGAAATTCCATTGCGTTGAGCAATGGAAATTCCATTGCGTTCCATTGGAACTTCATCAGCATGCTTTTTTCCATAATCCATATTATTTTGTTGAGAATTTGGTTCTTCAGGTACCTGAACCAAGGCACGTGCCTGGATGTCTGGCTCTTCATCATTGTGTTTAGATTTTTTTTCACTTGCTTCTGATAAAACTACATCACTCTCACAGATGACTTCGGCCTCCTCTATATTCTGGCATGGTTCAAAATCATCAAACAATGCTTCTAATGTAGGCTTTTTCACTTGTCTAGGGGTTGTTTAATAAAAGGCTCCGGGTAGTTGAATACATATATAATAAACATAATAATGAATATAAACAGCAAACAGCAAAACGAGTAACAAACAGGAACTAAATATATACAACTTATATACAATATTCAATGTATCGCGTCTTCCAAAATACATACGTCTTCGTGTAATCACCATAAATACGTCTTCCGTCTTTTTTGAGCAAAAATGCTCAACGTCTAAATGAAATATACCGTTTTAATCAAACATCTTACTACCTTGCTTGTCTCTCACTCTACTGCCGTGGTGGTCCCTCACGTACCCCCAACATGCACGCATAGGTAAAACTAGATTATTGATTTTCCACCACCTAATTGGCAATATCACTACTCTTGCACCTGGGCAAGCAAAAACTGTATCGAAAAAGGCTAATAGTATATGTGGCCAGGAATTATATTGTAAATGGAAACAATTATTTTTCCATTTATGCCAAATGGTTTTGAATGGAATTTACAAATTTTCCATTGATTCCCATTGAACTTCAATGGAAATTTTTCCTACGGGTCGTATATATGCAGTGTCTTAGATTGTGTTGGGAAGTTGAAACATATCCACAGTAGCAGTAAATATCAATAGATGGCGATACACCGTCAATAATTTGTTATTGTCATAATTTTGTATCACCCTCAAGCATTAATAGTTTCAAATATTGTAAAGCTCTGTTTGCGGTAATTTAATTTTTTTACGTTAGTGTCGTCTTACTGTCTGCTGTTATTTTTGCTAAGATTGGTTTAAAGTCCCTTTGGCATTTTTGAGAAAGTGCATACGTAAAAATGTAAATGCTTTCAATTTCTTTTCGTTTAACGAAAGGACTTTTTCCGGGTCGATGTAACGAATGTGTGTGTAAATATCTACGTGTGTATAGAACTGTCGGAAAAGCAACCTTGTGAACGGGATCAAGGTCTTACCTTTCCCAATTTCGTGGATCATTAACTGCGACGACAAGTTTCATTTAGCAACGTCCAAAAGGAATTCGAAAGCACCTAAATTAATCACGGCTGTCTTTCCAGGTTTTTAACGGGTTCCTACCTTCCGCTTGCACCCGCCGTTTACCTCTTAAGGCGACCGGATGTAGAAAACAGGAAAATAGAACGGGTCGATCGTATTTCATGGAGAATTTAAGTAGCCTCATCATAACGAACCTGGGCCGGTAAGTGATCGATTAATCGATGTATCTCAGTTATTGACTTTTTTATATGCGCCTTCTTCTTTCTTATTGCAAAACGGAAAAGTTGCTTTTATTCTATATTTATTCATCACACTGTATTTTTAATAATTTTCTAGTTAAAATTCGACAATCTTTTCTAATTTTAAAACTTAGGTAAAAGGCCCAGTTTCTGACAGGCCCAGAGTGACAGCTGAAATTATATTACGATAACTAAAATAATATTGCAATTTGTATGTCTATTGTCCCACTGCTTTTGATCCTTGAAACAGTCATTGTGAATAGATGTACNACAAAATTGAGTTAAAATTTAACACTTCTACTTTACATTAAATATTGATTTAAAATTGAGGATCATATTTTTGAGCTTTGTTAATTGGACATTGGTATCAATTAACTATTATTACCTACCGTTATAGGCGCATTCTTTACTTCTGTGTATAATATGTGATTATTGTTTTGTCTTTTTACATATTGTGATATGTACCTATATGTATTTATTTTATACCCCTACATAGGAAGTGTCATTCGGTATTTTCGCGAAAGTGTAGTGTTATCGTCGAAAAGGACAAAATAGTAGTGCGCGTACGGAAACAAACCGCGAATAAAGTGAAAAGTCCGAAAGTTTCGTAAACGTGTGAAAGTGCCGCTAATTCGAGTACCTACCAGAAGGGGAAGACTTTATGTTGCTCAGATTTGGTAAGTCGATTGTATTTTAATTCTGCTTCTCGTTGGGTCATTTTCATTAATCAACTACTTTAGTGATATACTTCGGTTTTCGGTTGCAGGGTGTTTTTTGTGTTGATTCTCGAAACGGTTTTATTTTAATGTAGGTATATTTTACAGGTACATTTACCTGCCTTTTCCTTTAAGCCTTAATCTGGAAATTTAAATATTGTCAATATTGTTGGTTTATCCAAATATCGTATGCAGGTAATTTAGGTATAAGTTTAGTGTATCGACTCTTTGTACGTAAGGATATCTTGAAAAATAGTTGTAGTCACGCTTACACCTATACACAAATATTCAAATAATATTTAAAAACTAGTTAGTTACTAGCTGTACCATCTTCACCCCTTCCTCTGTCAGGGTGGAGATTGTCTTTATATATACGCTGAAACAATTCATAATCAAATCAGCAAGTTCAGCATTTTAATCGTAAATATCAGCGTATTCATTTTTATGAAATATATGCCAACGACAAAAGTGGTTTCTCCTAATGTAACCTTATGATCCTGAATATTTCCGTCAAACCAGACTTTAGGACACTTAGTATACTGTCCAATATCTAGCTAGTTTAGACAGTAACCATGTAAATATATTAACAGTAACATATGCAGGGTGTCTCGCGGTGAGCACCCATTAGAATATTTCGAAAACTGCTTGATGATGGTTTTGTATTCTACTTATGATCTAGGTTCACTTTCACAACGTTTTCTTCTTTTTAAAATTTACCGTTTCTGAGATATTAAGTTTACAGTAGGAAACCTAGACAAACAATGTTCTCAGAAAAGACAGCTGTATCCTCAAGCTTCCCGTTCATATAAACTTATAAAAGTGGATCAGTCATATAGAAGGTGTTAGATGTGTAATGGCCGATTTGATTAACTTTCAAATAGAACACCCTGTATGTATTTTCATAGCCTTATGCAGAATTTTTTTCTCTTTCGAAGGTGCTACGATCCCTATATACATCTTTAATTTTCAAATTATTTACAGTTCTTTGTGAAAGTAACAAAAATCGTATAATTTTTTACGAAGATGGCTGTAAAATTCTTAGCAGAATTTCAAAACAAACAATCCAAGTTATTAATTGTTGTCATTCAAAACCCCACAGTGGCAGTTTAGTAAAATGGTGGATGCGCCGGGGAAAAGTTTTTATGATTTTAATTTGTGATATTGAACCGAAACCGATTTTAATTGATACGAAACACACAATTTCAGTTATACGAGGGTGGATTGATAAGTTTCCGGCCTGACCAAGAAAAACGAGGTTTTTAAAAATTTTTTTTTTTTATTTCTCAACATAATCTCCTCCAAGGCTGATACATTTCTCATAGCGGTGTTCCAGTCTATTAATGCCATCTCTATAGACTGATTCGTCAAGCTCCTCAAAATAACCATTTACAGCTTCGATTACTTCTTCATTGTCCGCAAATCTCTTACCGCCAAGCCATTTTTTGAGATTAGGGAACAGAAAATAGTCACTCGGGGCTAGGTCTGGAGAGTAAGGAGGGTGCGGCATCAATTCAAACTTTAGATCGTTGATTTTAGCCGTCGCAACGATTGACGTGTGCGCTGGTGCGTTATCGTGATGAAACAAGATTTTTTTCTTCGCCAGATGAGGTCGTTTAATTTTCACCTCGTGGCTCAAACGTTGCAATAAGTCTGCGTAGTATTGACCAGTGATAGTATTACCCTTTGCAAGGTAATCAATGTATATAATACCTCTTGCATCCCAAAAAACAGTAGCCATAACCTTGTTCGCCGAAAAAATTGTTTTTGCCTTCTTTGGAGTTGGTTCCCCTGGTCCAATCCACTGTTTAGACTGTTCTTTGGTTTCAGGAGTGTAGTGGTGGACCCACGTTTCGTCAACGGTTACGAATCGACGCAAAAATTCGCTTGGATTACGCTTATACAATGACAAATTTGCGGTAGAAATGTTTTTTCGAATCAATTTTTGGTCGACTGTTAGCAAACGCGGCACCCATCTTGCACAGAGCTTTTCCATATGCAAATGTTGGTGCAAAATATGTTGCACACGTTCATATGACATCTTACAGGTCTCAGCTATCTCACGCACTTTCAATCTGCGGTCTCCCAGCACTATTTGATGAATTTTTTCGATCATATCTGGAGTTGTGACCTCAACGGGGCGTCCTGAGCGAGGCCCATCAGAGGTGCTCACACGACCCTTTTTAAACTCGGAAACCCACTGCTTAACGGTTGAATATGACGGGGAGGATGTCCCCAGTGTTGAGTCCATCTCTTTTTTAATTTCCTTCGGCGTTAACCCCTTCAAATAAAAGTATTTGATGACAGCACGATTTTCCTGCTTTTCCATTTTTACGAAAACCACAGAGGCGTCTTGTTCAGCGTGCTGTCAAACCTACACTAGCAAGGAGATCGGGCTGAAACTATAGCTACAAGCTATCCAAGGATGGTACTATAGAATGTCACCTCAAGGTAGGCCTAGTGGCGTCATCTCTTGTTTAGGCCGGAAACTTATCAATCCACCCTCGTATAGTGTGTGGTGAAATGGTCATAATGGTTAGTTAAATTATTTGGAATTTGTAACTAATATTGTGACTTAATCAACGATAATTGCAGCCAGCAACATTAAGGAGTAAAGAAGCTTAAGAGTTAGAATATTGAGAATTAGTTAGATGCATATTTGACAGAAATTGATAGTATTTTACATCATTAGTGTAGGTGGATATTCAAAAAAAGGTTGCATGCATAAGCTCGTTTGTAAAATTACCGTTCATTTTCGGTCAGTTTTTTTCTTGTTCAATTTGATTGCTCATCAAATTTTTGCTTATCCGGCGATAAATTAACGTGTTATTAGTCAGAATTAAAAATCGGACACTGGCACCGGATGCAGATTGTCTGCTTCATCATCATTAAATGCGCTCTCGTTTACATGAAAAGTTCATGATTGGCAAATATAGGTACAGGATGCGATCCAAAAATAATAGTGCAAATAGAAAGTTCTAACGATTTAAATAATCGCAAATCGTCTTTGTAAATTTGAACGTACAATTTGTTTCATTACGGACCTGGATCTAGGCGACTAACGTCGCTCAGCTGATCTAGTGTGGATGTAACAAGTACCTCCCGGGAAGAAGCCGAATGCACTTCCACCTTGTAAAGAAAAGGTAAATGTGAAAAAGAAATGCGTACCTTTTATAAAAAATGTTTAAATTGTTCGCCATTCGCTTCAATGCAACACTGATGACAGCGACGTTTCGAATTATACAATAGGCATTGGTAATGTAACTCACCACCAACTGACGGTTGAATAAGAACCCTACTAGAATGCATTATCACACTACTAATTGTCCTTATTGTAATAGTCTTTTATGAAATGACCACTAAATAAATAAACTAACACTAACAAACAAGTAAATTCCACAACAATCCAAAGCGAACTGAACAACCTGTTAGAATCTACAACATTATGTGCCTTGTTTTCGAGTCACTTCCAGCAGTGTAATTATACGAGGTTATATCAATACTTAGCTTTTTACATTTAATGAAAACAAAATAACCAAAATTGGTCCTTCTGGACACACCCTTGTATTACCCCACGTGGGGTTAATGAGCCCTGCCAGGCAAAAGTAACGTTTAACACATGTGAATGGTCAAAGTAGGTCTGCATCTTGTCTCAACTTTTACAACCATAACACATACATTTGTTTTCGTACACTAGTACGTTATGTTACAAAC
>NW_020438883.1:1248376-1284203 GCF_000699045.2 Agrilus planipennis
CGATGCTCACGTTGTAACATTATAAAATAATTAAACTAAATTTTAAATTAATTATAACAGCGAAGACGTGGGGACAAGCGGTCAATTCACGATGATAGATAATAAAAAGATCATCCGCAAATCTTCGCTGCTGTCCGGTATTAATAATAGATGGATTTACAATATTTATTCGTAACAAAGTTAAAATCGCTTATAGGAAAAGATTATTATTTATGACACGATCTACTTTAATTACATTAATTTAATAAAACGTTCTTTGTTTCGAAAGAGTTGCTCATAGTGTTGATTAATACATTTAAAATGTAGAATGAATTAATGTAAAGATTTTTTTGAAGACAGAAAACAAAATAACCATCTAAAGGAAGAATAACTCGTCGAACAATACTAAATATAAAAATTGAAAGTAAATAAATAAATTGTTACATTGTCCTTTGCCTCGAATGTGAATTTTTTTTGATTGACTTGCGAGTAGCATCTATTATTAAATTTTACAATCGATTATCGATTATAAGAAAATTATCAATTATTACGATTAATTGCAACGGTCGATTAATAGAAAAACTCGATTTATCTGAAGAAACCATTAATCGGAATAATCGGGTAGGTACTTCGATTAACAGGAAAAATCAATATAATCGAATAACCCAATATTCTGATTAAATTTTACGATTTTTTTCGCTAAACTCATAAAATAATAAGAAACAACGGTAATTAATTTAAAAGTACCTACATTAGCGCTTCTATCTACCTGTACTTAACGTCGTCCATCCCTATATTGCTGTTGTTATCAAACTTACGCCTAATGTCCTAAATTTGTACAAGAAGTACCACGTCCCAAAAACATAAAAAAAACGTTACACTCTAACTCCTCAAAAATTTCTCGCGAAATCGCTCCCGTACAGTTCGGATACGCTCGAACTGCTCATCGCGTTACTTCCCTTTTGTATTCCGTGCGCAAATTGCTCTCGAAGTTTATCAGTCTGCTTCCTCTTCCACATGAAGGCCCACATCAGAATGACGAATGCCTCGGCAAATAGAAACACGGCGCCGCTCAGCGCTATTTCATGGCTTTCCATGCAAACGCCGAAAAATTTGGTGGAAACGAACGCGCCCTCGTTAAGGGGCAGCGAGCCGTTGTTCTCGAACAGTTTGTCGACAATCTTGATGGTCTGCACGAGGGTCCAGTCGTTGGGTGGGGATTGGTCCACGGACCGGCGTCTACGGCGCCTGCCGTAAGACAAAAGTGCGTGGCTGTCACTCCTCGGCTCGGTGTCATCGCCTTGACGACACTGCACCGGGGTGCACGATGGCATGCAGGGCGTTATTAAGGCTCGAAATTGCACCACGTCCGACGATGGGAACTTGAAGGCATCGAAATGAGTGAGCAATATCTGTAATGTAGACACAGTAATTACTTATAAATAGAAGGCGCTATGGAAGTCAATAAGATAGATTGGTAGGACACCTTCTCAGGCATGAAGAACTACGTACTTAGAGACATATTAGAAGCAGAAATAGGAGTTAACATAGATAGAGGTAGGTCTAGATTAGGTAACTATCCGCAAAATTCTAGTTTTAGAGAAAGAAAGATTGGCTTAAGGTAGGAAGAAGTGGGTCTAGTCTTTGGGCTGAGGACATATGGTGGTGATGATAAACTGAAACATTTAATAAGGAGATTAAAAAGCACAGAAGAATTTGACTAGGAATTCTACTGAAAATTGAAGAAATTTTATTGAAAACACAAAATGCATTACTTTTTCTAATATTCCAAAGGTGCAAACCTGTGATAAGGTAATAAATGAAAAGAGAGGCTCATTCGTAATGACCGCGAAATGTGCTATCAAAAGGAATTTATAATTTTAATTAGGATTCATTATCAAGTGATTATAAAGATAGGAGGCGAGAACAAGCCCCTGATTTTGAAATTTGAAAAGGATTGTTAGATATGTATGTCTTGAGAACAGAAAAGAAAAGGTTAGAAACGTTCAAAATGAGATGTTATACGCAAATGGCGAGGATACCGTGAATAGAGAAGGTTAGAAATGAGATTTTAGAATAAGTAAATAGAGGGCGATACGGAAATCAATAATAAATAGGCGAGACTGGTTGGTAGGACACCTTCTGAGACATGAATGGCTAATTAGCGACATATTACAAGCACAAGCAGGCGTTAAAAGGAGTAGAAGTAAAATGTTCATAAACAGTTGGATGTGGAGTACTCTGGTTTTAAGGAAATGCTAAGATTAGTTCAAGATAGAATGAGTGGAGGTGCGTGTCCAACCAGTCTTAGGACTGCCGACAGTATAATGATGATGAACACATTCAACGGTATCTATAGCATCCTATTCTGATCAAACATACAAGTAAATTTTAACATTCCCAAACAAGCGGTGGTACGCTTTGAGCCGATCTCTCGTTCCAATTTGCAAATTAAGGTTGTTGACATGGCTCCTTTGATTGCTGCACAACTTGATTGAACAGCGTAAACCGCAAGTGCATGTTAGGGAAACGTCGGCTGTGTATGCCGCAAACTGTCCAAAGGGCGCACTTGAAGCCCCATTGTCCTGCCGTACTTGTGTGCATGTACTTACATGAATACCTAAATGTACGAGTTCGCCTTGATTAGCGCAAACGATCGTTATTTGAAATTAATTCGAGCACTGAAGAGCAAAATAGCGCAACAAATGTAGCAAGTAATAGCTTTTTTGAAATAAATTTTCTAGAACTCACAATCAGTTGGTGCCAAGTGACATTGGAAATGTTTAAACCGTTAATGAAGTTGCTTATCACTGTAATTAATCCTTAGAATTTTGTTTGTGGTTATTATGGTCCAAATTTAAAAAAATCTTTATAATAATTATTTCGTGAATCATTCACAGTAAAACTCTATAGGATTAAAGGGTTTCTGCTTAAAAGAATATCGATGACTTTCTCACCGCGGACGAACTATTTCCATACTTATTTACAAATTTAACACTTGGCTGGTGTTTTCTAATACGTTCTTTAATTGCTGTGAATATTCCTTTTGTTCTTGTGTACTTCTACGATTCAGAAATCTTCGTGGGTTTAACAAAATTGTTTTGTTTACTTTCTGGGACCTTCTGGAAACATCCGGATAGTTTATTTTTTCTTTGAACTGTTTAACTGCTTTCCCAAAACGCAGGTACGACACACACATTTACAAATACGGCGCACATGAAGAAAGGCGCCCGCGGCGAATCGATAAGCCGTTCACGCACACGTGTGCCCGATCGCACACAAACACACTCATGCTCGCTACAAGCCCCATAAAGCAGTAAATCGTATTGGCCTACTTTCCCAGTAAGAGATTTTAAAGTTTTAAAAAGCAGCTAAATTTCACATTCACTTATAAATCATTAAAATTAAATCGATGATCGAAATATTCGTTTACATGGAAGCAACCTGTAAGCGATACAGCAATAGATCTAATCGTGGACAGACGAAAGGTAACTGTGTACGTAGTTACAGGTTGTGTTTTGTTGGTAGGTTCGTGGGTATTCACTCGCCTAGTTATTCAGCTCGATTTTATTGGATAGTAATTTATCGTCCCTGTGAGAGAATAAGACGAAAATATTATTCCGAGTCAGTAGCGCATTAGTATTCTTACGAGTGTTTTGGTTTGAAAGATTGTTATAAAGGAACTAACGATTTTCATTCTCGGAGAAGTCGAGGAAGAAGTAGAAGAAGAAGAAGAACAAGTATTACCTAGGGGTAATAAAATTTTTACGAGCAAACCAGAACAATTGTTGTGGTTGATATGAGTCGAAGTCGTTTCTTAAAGAATCAATATTAACGACGTATACGGTTTACGGTGACAAGTTCACGTATCAAATCGTACATACAACTTTGAAGTGCCAGAGCCAGCAAAGACGATAAAACAAGAGACATATTTCTGAACAAAAACTCGAAAAAAACCCGCTCGTAATGGAAGAGGAATAAAATATTTTTACTTCGTTTGCATGACGAAACCGACATATAAAATCGTTGAAAATAATAATCCAGAACCAGAAGTCGGGCGAGTGATTTATTCAAATGACAGAAGAAGTCTATAAAAATTGTCAACCCGTTTTACGCGATATCTATACTCCTTAAACATAATCTGGCATGTTTTTATTCACTTATATGTATGTACATGTAGGACTGATAATGGAAAATCAAATAAAATGACGGAATGTGTCGTAAAAGTTTCTTGTAAACATACATACATATATATACCTTCGGTTTTGCACCAAAAGTTGGTAAGATTTTTATACGAAATAAAGTAAGACAAAATCCTAAATGCATGTTCGTATTTCCATTAGAGTAAATAAATCTGGTCGAAAAGGTAATATGAAAGTATTCCATTATACAATTTCCCATTTAATGATCTTAACGTAAACTCTACCAAGAAATCAATTTCCATCTTTATCACGGACCTCTAACCTTCTACTAATTGAGAACTGATATTAGTGACGGTATCAAACAAAAGTTTATTATTAGATATTTATAATCCGAGTTGAAACTGATAATCTTCCTTCCAATTATTCGGGATCACCCTAGCCCCTCATTCGACGTTTCAAATCATGAGAGCAACTGTCTATGTTATTGACAGGACGCTATGTCCTGGCGTACAAGCGACGTCAACAACTAGGCGTCGTGGATCCTAGGAGACGTCGGAATAACACGTTCGCAAGCCGTCACCAGATTATCGTTCGGTGCGTTAATTAATGGTGACGTCAGCAACCGTGTGCACTAAACGTTCGCGCGACCCGCACGTCCAATCGAATCTTCCGTATCGACGCGTCCTGCTAATGAATTTTTAGCGTGCGTTTGACAACATGAAAGGGGCGATCTTCTCCCCGCAGAGCAATCAACAATTATGAGAATATTGAGTAAATAGCGGTTGATGCTTTTGTTTTCAACGAAAGAAGCACAAAAGAATTCAAATCCAAAGTTCGAACGAGGAGATGGAGGCAATTGTTATGACTAAAGACTATTACAGAGGATGATAGATGTGCGACTTGACAATGATAAGCAGCTAAGAATTAATCATTGAAAGGGACTCCAACTAGTGATGAGGAATATTGGGTTTGGTTTTGGTCAAAAGACCAAGACTACAACACTTTCTGCTAGCAAAACCAAGAGAGCAGTGAGTTATATGATATTGAAATAGTCTATTTATTCTAGCTACCACCCTCTGCACTTTTCCTAAAAACAGTGGACGAAACTGTACTTTATATATTATATATACATAGAGACTGACTGTACCAATAGATGAGAAGTTTCGATTAAATTTGATCTTGTCTTTGCCCGACGAAGTTCATTACAAATATAATGCTTTAATCAATATTCATGATTTGCAAATACCTTTTCAACATTAATTTGTAATAATGACTTAAACTTTGATGAGTTTTCATTGGATCGGTATTGCATAACGTATTAGCATCATTGATACAACTACATTTGATGTAATTTGTATAAATCATTAAAGTTCATAACGGGAACTTGGTTTCCTCATTACCTTCGGCGACTGCAAAGACTTGAGAACTGGTCCAATTATAAGGTCGTCCACCGGGCATCCGTTGGCGTCAATGAGTACTATCTCGCTGGAATCGGCACCATCCATCGCTATCAGTTCGCGCACGAAAATTTCGTAAGGACTATCCAGGTCGAGGATTTCGAACCTGAGCGTGAGAGGGTCGCCGACGGAAGCGCTGTTTAAGTCATCGCCACTTCTGCTCTCTATTTTCATAATGACATTCGGTGACTCTACGGTTACGTCTTCCGACAGAACGGTTTCGAAGTTTCCTTGGACACCTAAGTCGACCTCGTTCGAAACGCTCTTGTTCGTTAGGTCATAATTACAGGATATTGCAAGGCCTGAAAATAAAAGAGTATTGCAATTTGCAAAAAGGACTAAAATTTTGTTTGTTTGCTCACCTAAATCGGAACTTGTTACAATCTTGTCGTGATGCTGAATGACGATTTCGTTGAAGTATTTGCCCAGTCCCTGTTTCTTCACATTACACTCTAGGTTGTCATATCCCATTTCTAAATCGAACTCCAGACTGTTGTTGATGTCCTGGACGCAGGAATTAGGGCTACCTTTTGCGTAAACCTTTCCATCGAAAATTTTATTGGTCTGTATCCGTACCATCACGTCTCCGGAACGACAATCGATGCTCACGTTGTAACATGATGACAGCTCATATGTTGTCGCTTCAGGTACATCGAGATAAGGGTCCTGTAATTTTTAGTTGGTTATTTCAAAGTTACTTTTTGTACTTATATAAATGCACATTAATTAGATTCACGTAAATTAAACGTGTGTAATGTCAGACCAACGTTTGCAAGAAAAGCTGAAGTAAAGTTCGTCAAGAACTTCTTTTAATGTGTGGTAGTTGTAAAACTGATTTAATTGCAGGGAAGGTATGCAAAAAAATTGTACAATATCATTAGCAATTGAGAGATTTGATCATCGACAGCTTATTTCTTTAATCAACTTTTGAATGCATGTTAATACGCCAACAACTTCAGGTAACAAGAATGTCGTCTCACTAACTGATTGCTATGATTAATATTTTTATAATTCAACACATTGACTCTTGAAAGATATACGCATGTACATTTACATGCTTATAATATATCACTTCGATGTTGGCTTACCAGTACACACTATTAAATCAGTTAAAAACAAGTCACAAGCTTGTTTGTATTGCATAGATAAATTAATTTTATTACAGTAATCTTGAAACTTTTCGATAGACGCTGTTGTGAATTTTGCTATGCGAAACGTGGTTGGCAGCATCCTTAGTGGCGAGAATGCTACGCGAATAAAAGAAAATCTTTTACGTCTTCTTCTCAGAGTATAGTCAGAGACATTAGAACTAGAAACAGAAGTTAAGGAAGTAGAGGAAGACCTAGATTAGATTACTTTTAAGAAATGGTTAAGTATGTGGGATGTTCTTGATTTAGGGAAATGCGAGGATTATCTCAGGAGTGGAGGTGCGTGTCCGACCAGTCTTAAGACCCATTAGAAACGTGAAATTTGGCAAAGTAAATGGAATAATCTCAAAATAGTAAATGACTACTATAGTTACATTACAAAAAAAGTATTTTTTAATGTAATATTGAAATTATATGATTCTGTGACTCAAAACATACTCGGACAAAGCGGGAAAATCATTGATGTTCGATTCCTGTGACAGAAAAACTATTTACATACCTTTACAAGTTTGTACGAAACCGCCTGTCGATTCGTAAGTTCGACTGGCAAAGATGTAGAGGATATAAGTAAAGTTCAGGGTACATTGTTCAGTGCATTGATTTCAAGAGATGACAAGGGAGAATCGACAATAAGCAGTAGCCGAATATTCGGTAAGCAAATGGAAATTTCGGCGGAATATTGAATGATGGTATACAGCCGAATTGACCAAATACTGAATTACTTTTCGGCTTTAATCCTATCTCTAATTAAATTTGACCATATTTCGGGAAAAAGAACCTCAATAACACCCCTGGATATGCGTTTCCATATTTTCCATTTTGTTTGGAAGAAATTAATCCTGCTATAAGGTATCACCAAGTGTTCATTCTTACTATATAACACTTCGCATTTTTATGTTCATAAATGCTACAAGAAACTTCTAATAACCATTAAGCAACATCCTTTTCCGTTATAGCACTCTGTATTAATTAGCTACTTCTAACCGCGGTAACGAAATAGAATTGGCGAAGCATCGATCAATGATTAGATTGGTTGATTGGCTAGCTTCATTTACATACGCATGAGCTTCATAATAACTATAAATAGAACGCAATTTAAGTTAAAAAAATGTATTATCATCATTGTACTGTTTAAAAAAATGATATATCCATCTGATATTAATTAATTATGATACATAAGTGGTAAAATTGTACCTTTTCCTTAGGGGTTAAGTAGACAATGAGATAAATTAATTCAAACGAGTGCAGGTACTTGCAGATGGCATTTGATCATCTGGCATCCGAGGTTCTCCAAAACGTGAGACATTTCTGAAAGGCCATCCCGCATAACATGAATATTAAAACGTTTGTATGTCCCCGTAAACCCTCACTTTAGTTGACGCATTATCTATTAATCGCGCCAATATTTCTGAAACATAAGTACAGGTGTTCTGTCGCGATCTAATTATTATTATTAGACATTTTGATAGGCCTGACAGTCGCTTATTAATTTACGCGATACCGAAATAATTGCCGGCTCCGCTTAATTATTCTCCGCGACTCAATTTGTCATTCCATCTCGAGAATTGTACACATTTCCGGGCTTCATTAAATCAGTTTTAGATAAACAAAAGGGGGTGAATCGTGAGACGTAGGTATGTACCTACATAAATCATGCTCTTGACGTTGCATGTGCGTTACATGTTGTAGACGCGACCAACGACTCCGCTACGCCCTGGAAATACGACGAAATTAATGTTTAACTCCAGAACGATCCGATGCCGCGCTACGCGACCCATCCCCGGGGACTTCAGGGACTGAGCCGCACGATCAGGACAAGAACAAAAGACGAAAACAACGTATCGTACTCGTTTCTATTTCGATGCCAGAAGCTCACTTAAACGAAATTCTCGGACATTATATTAACGATAATAATAGAAGTGGCTGATTTTAGGAATCTAGGAAGTCAGATAAGGCAGGACAAAAAGAGAAGTAGAGATATAAAGTACTTAGAGGATAGCGCAGGGTCGAGTCGCCTTTAATAAAAAGAAGTCACTTTTATGCTCGCGAACGATTAATTTAGGAATTCGAAAAAGGTTGTTAAAGGTGCATGTTAGGAGCGCGAAGCTGTATGGGTGGGAAACATGGACGGTGGGCGCAGCGGAAAAGAAAAGTTTAGAAGCGTTCGAAATGTGGTGTTACAGGCGAATGATGAGTATACCGTGGATAGAGAATGTTAGAAATGAAGAGGTATTAGAAAGAACGTTTAGGAGAACAGAGGGCTCTATGGAAATCAATAAGAAATAGGCGAGATAGGTTGGTAGGACACCTTCTCAGACATGAAGGTCTAGTCAGAGACCTATTAGAGGCAGAAATGGGAGTTAGGAGGGGTGGAGGTAGACCAAGATTAGGTTATTGTTCGCAAATAGTTAAAGATGTGGGTTGTTCTAGTTTTAGGGAAATGCAAAGTTTAGTTCCCGATAGGGAGAAGTGGAGGTGTGTGTCTCGAACCAGTCTTAGGACTGACGACCATATGATTATGATGAATAGACGCAACCCTCTTACATAATTAATTTTAGATAAAAAACCTTGGGTTTTTAATATCCTAGTTCCTAATATATGGTATCGCATAACTAAGACACCTACAAATTATCTTGTACAGTCATAATATAGTCTGAGTCGTTTAAAGTGACGGTTCAGGCAATAAAACACCCAATACGTAACCGCTCTGGTTTACGCCTGGACGAAGTAATCTTCGCAATATGCTGCAAGATGAAATGGGGCAGTAGGTACTTAACGATTTGTCCCACTGGTCACTCGCTTAGCTAACGCAACGAGCCCCCTCCCAATATTACATAATTTTTACCGATTATTCTTTAATTGTACATCCGAATTGTGATTTTATGTCTTGGACTGTAGACAGTCTCAAGATAGTCATTTTAGCGTCAAATTCGAAAATTTGTGATTGACCGTTCTTGAGAAATCAGATAAAAATAAAATCTGGTGATTATTCCTCCGTGGTATGTCCGATTTTAAAAATTAGTTTTTAAACACCTGCCCCTGACTGTGAACATTGTGCCAAATTTGAATTATCGTAAAGTCGTTTAAAAGAAGGTGCGTGTCAACCGAAAGTCCTAAATCGGGGAAGAATAGAGCTACGCCGGCCTTCGCCTCGCTTCACCCCAAAAATATGATGACATGATTCAAACGGAATAGATTTAGTATTTTGTTAATCATTTATTCCCACAAAGCTCAAAATAGTTTGAAATCATGTACAGGGGTGTTCTCAAATACTGTAAAATAAAATAGGATTCGATCGCTCTTCATATGACCATAAATATTGTGCTGAATTGTTACAGTAATAAAAAATTGAATTTTACCCTTGGAAACAACCAATTTTTTTCCTTGTTCCTTTTAACTATTAATTTAAAGCAGCGAGATGGAAAAAGTCAGACATTTATTATGCTTTCTCGACCTTAATAAATATCAGTTGGTTGAACGACAATGAGATGTAGTGGCTGTAATTCACCAGTGACGGCCTTATCTGGTCGATTGAACGAAGGCAATTCCAATTCCTATTTTGCTTTGTGTGAACTATCACCTGCAGAAAATGCATTCGATTTAAATTTATGGTTCAACTCATTCGACTCCGTAGGTAACCTCGTTATATATTTTAATATCTTTTTATTAAGCTCGACCTACAGCAAATGGCTATTTAACAAACCTGAAATTTCGTTTTACTTCGCAATTTAAAACATTAAATAACCATAGGTGCAAGTTCAGAACGAAAGGACATTGTGCACCAGTACTTTCGAAGCATCGCACATCGGATCATTTAGCATTAAGTTCATGGTCAATGATTTGTAGAAGCTATCAGACGTGGATCGATATTTCTAGATCTTCTCTTCACCACGCCTTAAAATTTTCCTAATTTACTTTTTGATGTCGATAATCTAATTATTTTGCATTTATAGGGTTGTTCGGAAAATCATTTCGTTTTTGTTGTGGAAATGAAAGACAGTTTTCGTATAATAAACAAATACTTTATTAAATTATATATTGACCGTTCTGGTCCAACACCTTTTGCCATCTTTCTGGTAGTAGCATAATTCCACGCTCATAAAATTTTTGGTCTTTGCTGGCAAAAAACTGATCGAGGAGGTTTTTGACCTCCTCATTTGAGGTGAAGGTTTTACCGTCTAAAAAATTTTGGAGTGACCGGAACAAATAATAATCCGATGGTGCCAGGTCTGGAGAATATGGTGGGTGTAGCATTGTATCCCATTCAAGCTGTAAAAGCTTTTGGCGAGTGACCAAACTTGTGTGAGGTCTCGCGTTGTCTTGGTGAAACACTACACCTTTCCTGTTGATTAGTTCTGACCTTTTCTGTTGAAGTGCATCATTCAGTTTGTCCAGCTGATGACAGTAGACTTCCGAATTAATCGTTGTGTTATCCGGTAAAAGCTCAAAAAAAACGATTCCTTTAAAATCCCACCAAACAGACAGCATCACCTTTTTTTGGTGAATATCGGCTTTGGAAATGGTTTGAGCCGGTTCATCTTTTTTGCTCCATGACCTCTTGCGTTTGACGTTGTTGTATACAACCCATTTTTCGTCCCCAGTGATGATGCGCTTCAAAAACGGATCATTTTCGTGACGTTTGAGAAGCGAATCGCAGACGTCAATGCGGCGACACAGATTTCTCTCTGTGAGAACATGGGGAACCCATACATCGAGCTTCGAGGATAATCCCAGGCCTTTCAAGTGGTCATAAACTGTTGAATTTGATAAATTTAACCTCAATCCGATCTCACGTGTTGTTATTCGCCGGTTCACATCAACTAATGCCTTTATCGCGTCTTTATCAGCTTCAACCGGCCTTCCCGAACGTGGTGCATCTTCGACATCAAAATTGCCGGATCGAAATTTAGCGAACCAGTTCTGGCACTGGCGTACTGTCAACACACCTTCTCCATACACATCAGTCAATTTCTTTCTGGCTTGAACAGCATTTTTACCCTTTCTGTAGTAAAACAGTAAGATATGTCGAAAATGCTGCTTATCGCTCTCCATATTTAAAAGGGCACCAACCAAAAACTACTGCGTAGAATTAATTGGAATTTTTCACACACAAGCCTTGCTATATGAGCTCTCAAAGCATATAAAAATTATACGGCTTAAATGTGAAGTTGGGTGCAAAAGAATACAATTAAATCCTCTGTCGGGAAAAGGCGAAATGACTTTCCGAACAACCCAATAGATGTTTCGGTTCAGTGAATTTGAACGCATCCTAAATTACTGATAGTGAAAATAAAGTTATATAAAAGAAAGTATTTTCGTTCTCCATTTTGTTGAATTCAAAATGGCGGATGATGATAGTATCAGTACCTTTACTACTTTGGTAATAATAACAGTTTTAGAAGAAAAGCATTGAAAAGACGACAAAGTTTTAGGCCTGGTTGTTGTTGATATAAATTGAAGAAGAAGAATAAGAAGAAGACCAATTGAATCTGTTGAACTAAATTCGACTTCATATATCTATTATACATTCTGATCCCATCATTTTCCTTTCCGTTGCAAATTCCTTTTGGCAACGAAATCCTCCAAAAGGTAAGATTAAACGTTGTACATCGAATCAAAAAAATAAATTCGCTTTGGCACCCGGTGCTTTTGAAATGTCCGGTGTTTGGAAAACATCAATGAATAAATATGAGAGCCACGAAATAAGCTACGAAATTGGAAAATACACGAGGCAAGGAAAACATCAAGTGAAAACGAAAAAAATGTCCACGTTAATTTAGCAGTGGATTTTTTCTATCATTTTTGGCACTGCGTATATTGTATGAAATAAAAAGATTGGCTTTTACATGGCATGCAAAATTAAGCGTCAATCGAAAAAGTGGTTTTCGTAATTTGCATGCATATACGTTCGGGTTTGCCACATTAGGGTAATTTTGTTAATAATATACCAGTCGCTAAAGTTGGTTTATGATTGATAAAATCAAATCCGCAGGATGACTAAAATTTAATTTAGATTACCAAGATGACGCATGGAAAGGTCCCCTTTTCATTTTTAATCAAGCAGAATAAATCAATGTTTACCGATTCTAAATCGATGTATATTGATTTTTATTATTCTTCTACAGAATCTTATTTGGAGCTGATGAATTTAAAACAGTGTAGATATTCAGTGTTGTCAGTTTCATTGTCTGACAATTGTTAACGTTAAAAACATACCTAATTTAAGAATATATGAATTTGTTAAAAAATATTTTTCTAAATGGTACGACGTCCACGGATTTCGAGAAAAACTTATTCGAAAGTACAGTCAAGGGCCAGACCGGCCCTGGTAGGATCACGCAGTGAAATACAACATATTTAAATTCGTAATCGAAGACATGGTTTAAATAAATACATAATTATTATTATGCATATAAACATGTAAAAAGGATTACGATATCGCGATGCGTGTACATACATAAATATACAATGTCTTCATTTGCCTTTTTTTCATTGGCAAAATTTGTGACTTAGGTACGTGTAGTTTTTGACCTCCCTGTACATAATGATATATCCTACGCGTTAGGGTGAAGATATTTATAGAACTAATTAGATTTATTCTCGTCTCATATGGCAATTAAGACTCGTGTAGTGATTATCTGCGAAGAACTAGTTTCTTATTAGCGTTGCCAACTTTGATTTATTAGCAGACGTTTCCACCTTCAGATATGAATACTCTTCGTTCTCCACGTTCGGAATAGTCGCACGTAGATGAATATTTTCGAGGCCCGTCCGGTGTCATTTTGATTTACACAATTTACAAAAAGTGGTTACAGTAACCTTGTTCACTTTTATGGTCTTGTCGATCACGTCAGTATTTAGATAATATTTAAGTACCTATACAATGTATCATTTGCAAGGTTAAATATACTTTACACTGTATCCCACGGCTCGACTTCAACCGTCTTATTATAGGGTAAAAAATAATAATCGTTCGACAAAATTGCACGATTGGGCACACACGTAATATTTTCAGTTACATTATATTTTAAATGTATTATAAAATTTAGCAATCGATTATCGAAATATTCAATAATTATTGAAATTAATTGGAATGTTTCATTAGGGAGTATAGTCACAGGAGCATTCGTGCTTCTATTCTGCATTTATAAGCAAAAATAATAACGTTTGCAACCAACTTCATCCAGTGTGTTATCTTCAAGTAATTATTTCTCTAATGAACAATATGATTAATGGATTACGCCAATTCATTTGAATAATCGATTATTTCTTCAAAAGAAGAAAAATAATTTTTGGATGATCTGTTGAAAAAGTTGCCGCAAGCGATCGATACCAGCGGCATCTTTGATGCGCCTGAAAGGCGACAGGAGGAGGTGATACAGTGGGCAAAACTGGCACGACGCAATGATTCCAGCAGGAAAGAGTCGATAAAAGACAGTAGATATAAATATTTCGCGAATAAGAGAAGTGAACAGTGATATAAATAAATATAAGTATAATAATGTGCGTTTAGTACATTCAACAAGCTGTTTAGGTAATCTATAATGA
Organism: Agrilus planipennis; assembly: GCF_000699045.2. Taxonomy (NCBI): domain Eukaryota; kingdom Metazoa; phylum Arthropoda; class Insecta; order Coleoptera; family Buprestidae; genus Agrilus; species Agrilus planipennis. The sequence goes on from NW_020438883.1 coordinate 1,262,651, forward strand.
ACTATTTGGTACCATACTATTTCTTTGATAAGATTAAACATTAATTTTCGTTATTTCGGTTCAGTTAAATTGAATAAACAAAAAAAATTTCAGTTTTTGTAAGCTTTGGCATTATACGGGTGCGAAACATGGACAGTGGGCGCGGCGGAAGAGAAAAGGTTAGAAGCGTTCGAAATGTGGTGTTATAGGCGGATGATGAGGATAACGTGGGTAAAAAAGGTTAGAAATGAAGAGGTATTGGAAAGAATAGAAGAACAGAGGACTCTATGGATGTCAATAAAAAATAGGCGAGATAGGTTGGTAGGACACCTTCTTAGGCATGAATGTCTAGTCAGAGACATATTAGAGGCAGAAACAGGAGTTAGGAGTGGTATAGGTAGATCTAGATTAGATTACCGTTCGCAAGTATTGTAGTTACGGATGTGGGCTGTTCTAGTTTTAGGGAAATGCGAAGTTTAGCTCAAGATAGGAAAGAGTGGAGGTACATGTCCAACCAGTCTTAGGATTGACGACTTTATGATGATGATGATGATGAAATCAGCTTTGGGAAGAATCTTTTAATAATAACTTAAAAAAATGGAACATTATAACACGTTAAAATTGCATACATTTTTGACGTCTGAAACACTTCAGTTATGGATGTTGCGTCACACGGTCAGAGCCGCAAGAAATCGATGGAAACAGAAATATCTTTAATAATTTATCTTGAAACTTGTTTTAGTCATAGAATTAGCATAAAAGTTTCGTTTGCTTACGATGCATTTCTAAGTAAAAAAGTTGCGACTTTTGTACAAAATGTAGTGAAACGTGTCGCTGGTATCATTTCTACGTCGTTGATAAACGGGTATGTCACAGATAAAATGGCACATCTACATACGAAAGCGTATGTAGACAAATATAAATTGTGTTTATGTTAGATCGTAAATAAATGCAGGGTAGGTAGTTCGTCAATTGGTGCACTTTCCATTAGCGTTTTAAAGTCACCGGTGCATTCACGTTGCGATATTCCCAAATGGCGACAACAACGGGTTCCAGATATGAATATTATTTCGAATCGAGAGAACGCCGCGCCGTTTAATTCATTTCTGTACCGAAGGCTTAATATTTCAACACGTTCCGCAATTACACATAGTCACTTCGATACAAATACACGCATTCATAAATTATTAGCAAATGTTCGACTGTAATTAAAACGACGTGCGACCGGTACAAAACGCAATTGCAATCTAATGACGAGGTGCTGATATGAAATGCAACTGTTATTTGAATAATAAATTTTCAAAACTTAAAAACAAAAACAGGTATTAACGGTATCGATGCGTTATTAACACTTATTTCTAGATACGTTATTATGTAAGTACTTCTGATGTGGAATATTTATATTCTGAAAATTTTTAAAATATTTGCATTATTTTTAGACTACTACATTGTAATAAAGACCATTAAGTTGTTGGTCAGTAATTTGTCGAAACGACAAACGTAAATCGCTATTTCGAAATTATTACTTCTCATCAGCACGCCACTCCCAATAAATTAGATAACTTTATAGAGTATTTTCAAACATTTGAACTACTATTATTGGCATCGCTATAACTATAGTATCTGTTGATTCAAACAACATTTGAACTTTTTTCCTCATTAATTTGAGGAAGTGTGTAGTGGGTAAAAATTCTGAAATGAATTTTCAAGAATAATATTTCATATTTGAACTTCAATTTGTATATGGGAAAATACCCGTACATTGAATAAAAGAAGAAGTATGCTAGGTATACGGGGCGACAGCACATCAAAATCTGTTTTTAACTAATGTAATATAGTACCACCACACCAGGATTTTTTTAAATCATTTTATCTATAACTTCTTCCACTTAATACTTTTTTATGTATTTGCATCTTAGGCATACGAAGACGAATGAAAAATGATGTTTAGAGGTCGATTTTCCGTTTCTTATCAATATTGTAGCATTCAATGTTTTTAGTTTTTTTTTTAATTTTCTTCTGTTTATGAATTTGATTTAAGAAAACAAGTAAGTTTCATTTCTTAAAGGAATATCATTTTCTCTAAAAACGTTGCTCATTAAACGACATAATTCAAATTAACATTTTCTTTAGGAGAACAAGTTATAATTAGAGGTTTTCATACCTGTATGTCTGTTAGAGTTGTTCTCGAATGATGGCTGAGTCGACATACCATCTCGCCAGTGTCTCCATAGTCAAACGATCTGCAGCGATACGGTGACGACAAACAAAGTTCGCGGCACTCGTCCACCGATCCAACATCCTGGAGAAAAAAATAAAAAATGTATTACTCATTTATATAGATGTCTTTAATTGCGGTAATTAGAAAAGTTTTATCTACACATCGTAATTAGTAGTCGAAGGACTTACTTGATAAACAGAATCCACAGTTTTCAAAATTCGACTGGGTAGCTTCTTGAACTCGCACATTTTCTTAGGTTTCTCTATACAGTTATTTTCGAGATAGTCGTAGTCATCTGCCCTTTCTAAACTTTTTCTTCCCATCAACGTCGTCCTGTCCATGTCAGACAATTCGCAGATGTTTGTTTTCTCATTATAACTTGCGGATCTGTAAAACAGATTTCAATAACTTCCTCAGGATGTCAGAGCAATTTCTTACTTTTTTTTTTTACCAATATCATATTTGATAAATATAATACTTGAAGTCAAATTTATCTGGTGTGTTAAAACACAGGAAACCCTTTTAGTTTATTTTTTCATTATTTATTAAAATATCAGTAAAAATATTTATAAGGTCCTTTAAAGAAGCTTCGTTAATTTTAAGTCCTTCAAAGACAAAAGAAAGCCTTGGTACTCGTAGCATACAGGCACATTTTATATGGTGTGTGCACTTCATTTTACTAAAGTGGTAAAATAAAAGATGTAGTGATTCAAAAAGCACTGTTTCCCTCATCTGCCATCCCCGAATGTCGCCCCCCTCATTTACGTTACTAGTTTTCAATACTTTGAAATCTAACAAATTAATTTTTTTCTTCAGTTCTGGTGGAGGAGCTGGACAAACAGGAAATGGCTAATAGATGGCGATGTACTGCTTGTATCTGGATATTACATCAAATTGCTCTTTAGGAGCATCTTCGGTTTGATAAATAATTTATCGAATTTGCTTTCGGCGTGCCTAAGATAGCGATCTACTTCTGGCAGTTTAGATTTTCTGACCAAGAAATTAAACGTTGCAAGGGAAGAATAAGTAGGGAATGAGCGAATATAAAGATAGGAGACGAAAAATTAGAAGTGGCTAATTTTAGATATCTAGGAAGTCAGATAAGTCAGGACGGAAGGAGTAATAGGGATATAAAGCAGAGGATAGCGCAGGGTCGTGTCGCCTTTAAAAAAAGAAGTCACTTCTATGCTCGCGAACGGTTAATTTAGAAATTCGAAAAAGGTTGTTAAAGGTGTATGTTTGGAGCACGGCGCTGTACGGATGCGAAACATGGATAGTGGGCGTGGCGGAAAAGAAAGGGTTAAAAGCTTTCGAAATGTGGTGTTATAGGCGAATGATGAGGATAACGTGGGTAGAAAAGGTTAGAAATGAAGAGGTATTGGAAAGAATAGGAGAACAGAGGACTCTATGGAAGTCAATAAAAAATAGGCTAGGTAGGTTGGTAGGACATCTTCTCAGGCATGAAGGTCTAGTCAGAGACATATTAGAGGCAGAAACAGGAGTTAGGAGGGGTAGAGGTAGACCTAGATTAGATTACTGTTCGCAAATAGTTAAGGATGTGGGCTGTTCTAGTTTTAGGGAAATGCGAAGTTTAGCTCAGGATAGGAAAGAGTGGAGGTACGTGTCTAACCAGTCTTAAGACTGACGACCCTATGATGGTGATGTAAGGAGGGTAATACCTTAAATTAATTCGTCGGTTAGTTTCTTTAGTTAACTATATAAATAACTAATGTAACGAACGGTCATTATGTCTAAAAGAAAAGCTGTTCCGAACAAGCAGCGGGGCTATTTCGAGAAAACGAATAGCTGCTAACGAATCAATTACTTATTCGCTACCGGAGCTCGTTACATTTATTGTTTTGAAATGCCCGTAACTTTAAGCAGAATTCTTCAAGTAAACGTAAATCAAAATTACAAGCATCCCATGTTTCCAAACAGAATAAGAAACTTTATGCCGTTCTTGTTTAGCGAAGGAGAATTAAGTAACGGATTTTAATTCTGACCTGCAGGGAAATCCCTCTTCCATGATGCACAATTCGGCGCAGTGTAGTCGTGAAGTCGCAGGCTGTTGCTTTTTCTCGTATCCGCTTAACTTGTGATGTCGCACTCTGTCGACACTCCATGCTCTTTGTTCGCACGCCGGTAGCAATGATCGTGATTTTAAGCACATTTTCTGAGCGTAAATTGTGAATACTGGAAACTGCGATTTTGCTAGAGCATCTGGAAAATAAATAGCTTTAAGGAAATATGTGGTAGCAATCAAAATTAATTGTTTAACAATTAATACATATAATAGTGATGTCAATATTATAATCATTCGTCACTTGATAGTAATGGTAATAATCGAGTACCACCTTCGGAAAGTAATCGTTACCGATTGCTGAACGCAAATGTAGCATATAAGAAAAGGCTGCGCGTATCGATACCACCGAGCGGCATGGCCGAAAGGTTTAGACCACTGCTTAGCATTCGAGAGGATGCGGGTTCGAACCCCGGGAGGTACGTCTGCCATCGTCTAGGGTTGTGCTTTCGAATGCTGGGAATTCTGTTGTCTGTTCATCGATGGTAATCGTAATCATTTCCCTAACAGTTGCTATTGTATCAATAGTTACCAAAAACTGATGATACCGGCATGAGAACTATGGTGTTTCAAATTGATCAAAGTAAACTAATGTTGCATGCGACTGACGCGATGTTTTTAGAACGAGTTGTTAGGAGCACGCGCTAGTCGAAAGCCTATAAAGTAGTATTTTAATGAAGTAAGCGGATAGTAAAATAATTCCGATTACGGTTTTATTGAAATTTGAGAGTGGAACGGCATACCGGGTTGCGTCAGTACGGCTCTTCATCCTTCGTCCCGCAAAATTCAGAATATGCATTTATCTGTTTACCGTTGCACAATACCGTTTGTTTTCTCTGAGTACTGTTTGTGAGGCAAAACTTGCAATTAGTAAAACAATGGCCTTAATGTTCTGGCAGCACAACTCAACGGTGAATTCAGTTTCGAGGTGGTTATTAACTGCAATCTCCAATTTTGTAGAGTACACAGAAAGCCAAGTTATTAAGATCCGTTGGTAAATTGCAATGGTTCACGTCGAGAAGCGATTACTAATACGGACGGAGGCGTATCATTTCATTCCAAAATCGGAATTTCCTGCTAAACTCTGGTGGAAGAATTGATAGAAGCATTTTCATCTAATTCCAAATTCTAATGTATTTGTATAATACAAATTTTTAAACCAAGTGATGATTGAAACAATATTGTATGAAAATAAATAAAAGTAAAACAAAAATATTGGTATACAAGGGAAGAAAAAGTAGGGAAAGAGCGAATATAAAGATAGGAAATGAAAGATTACAAGAAGTGGCTGATTTTAGGTATCTAAGTCAGATAAGTCAAGATGGAAGGATTAGTAGGGATATAAAATGGAAAAGATTAGAAGCGTTCGAAATGTGGTGTTACAGGCAAATGATGAGGATACCTACCTTGGATAGAGAAGGTTAGAAATGAAGAGGTATTAGAAAGAGTAGGATAGAAAATAGGCGAGATAGATTGGTAGGACACCTTCTGAGGCATCAGTCAGAGACACATTAGAGGCAGAAACAGCAGTCAAGAGGAGTAAAATAGATCTAGATTAAATTAATTTTCACAAATAGTTAAGCATGTGGATTGTTCTAGTTTTAGGGAAATGCGAAGATTAGCTCAGGATAGGAAAGAGTGGAGGTGCGTGTCCAACCGGGCGACCTGTTGATGATGATGATGAATTTGTATATTCCCGCATGTTAATGATAATAGTTAAGGATCTAGGATGTTCTAGTGTTAGGGAAATGCGAAAATTATTCGTTTAGAAAATTGGGAAACACCGTCTATGGAACATTTAGTGATGAGCAAAGTTAGTCTTGTTCTTTTTCAGTTTTGATCTTGCATTTTCGCAAGACCATATTAGCAGACCAAGACCTGAAGTATTTGAACAAGACCAAGGCCAATATCAAGACTGTTCCGGGTCTTGCTCTTGCTTTGCTGTTTACTTTTTAAAAGTATGTCTAATTTACCCTCGGTAGCTTTTGTTGGAGTGTCCATTCCACTTAAATAATAATTTAAGTTCTTAAAGCGTGTTTGGTACGTTGAATTGTTTGGTATACAATAAACGAGACAATTTACCAAAAGGGTTGAACCATGAAACTGGAAAGTAGATACATTATACGGCAAGTGAATCGAGGATTTTTTGTTGATAAGGCGATTACGAAAAATAATCTTATCTGGCGGAAAATGTTGAAAATACAGCTGATGCGGTAACTACATATTGGTAAATCCTACGGATAAATTCACGGGATATCTCTTTAAAGGATTCCCGTTTACGAAATCTTCAAACAAGCTTAATACCGACCGATTTCCCGGGATTTGTCATAAACGGTTTACGTTGTAGATTATAGAATATCGAAAATGTAGTAAAATCTTCACAATTTTTAATGGCATTGTTCTGCGATCAAAATTTAGTTACCAAAATTTTCGTTTCGTTAATAGCAGAATGAGAATCTACACAAAATCCCCGCGCGCTTCGCAAGCTGGCGGAAAATACTCACTCGCTTTAGTATCAAATTAAATGTGATTTACATGTAGTTCCGAAATTGGTTTGAGTAATTGTTTTCTTAATTAAATCTGATAAGTTCCGTTAGAATGGTACTGAGGCCCGGACGGTTCTGTTTTCTTTACATCTCCATGCTGTGTGGTATTTACAATAAGACTCCTCCTAATTTCAGACTGCGCTACTTTAGTCGTTGCTGTAGTCCTTTAATGAATCCGCGCGTCCTTTTATACTAAAGACGAGCCTTTATCAGACAACTTTTGTATTCACTCTTATCAGCTTACATTGTCTTGTAGTGGATGTGCTTTAAAAAAAATAAAAGCATCCGTTTACAAAAAACAACCGCTCTAATTAGAAAATCGTCAAAAATATTACTTTTAAAAAACAGATTTCGCGTTCGTACATTTACATAGTGCTGCTTGTAATCTACTTGTTTGTTTTGTTTAATCTAAACATTATCTGTAGTACTAAATTCTTTATGTTTATCTTACACGTTTGATTATCGGTAATATTTACATTCTCTGTCCATGCTGCACAGTTTTTGTTGCACTACGCTAATTCACGTTTCTTATTTTCTTAAAAATGTTCAGTTCGGTCTTGGCTCGTGCGGCAGCTTCCATTGGGTGACTGAGCTTTGATTTCCACGTCATAACAACAACCCATGATTCGTCACCATTTATGACCATCTGAAGCAAAATTTGGATGTCCAACAGCTCGTTAGCAATGTTAATGCGATGCTGTTTTTGGTCGAAATTGAGCAATTTTGGTAGGAATTTCGCGACGATCCGTCTCATGCCTAAACTATTGGTAAAGGTCGAATGGCAGGAGCCAATCGAAATATTTAGGTCCTTAGCAACTTCTATAACGGTGATTCGACCATTGGACAATACCATTTCCTTCACTTCATCAACGTTTTCGTCTGTTGTTGACGAATATTCGGAATGCGTCCGCACACTTAACTTTGTTTTTCACAAAAAATTCGACAGATTCGTTTATCCATTTTTTAGAATAGGGAAAAATCGAAGACGAGCGAAAACACATGCAAGCAAAGTATTAACGAAAATCGAATATTCGTTACCCCCTCGGAAATTCACAATTCGCGAAATTTTTGGAACACATACACATAAAATGGAATTTTGGAATAAGAATTTTTTATAAAATCTAGGTTTTCTTGTGACAAAATCCTTCAAAAGTATACGAATGAAGTGTACCATTGTTTTTAATGCAATAAATTAAGACAACCTTCGTAACCATTACATTTAACAACAAATTTCTTTGAGTTTGATTATTTTACGTTTACCTGGCATAACATCGGCGTTGGTACTAAATAGAACGCAAAGTCCCGTCTCGTAGTTGACGGCCCTGCAGGAATCGTTTACTTGGCAAGATTCAAGACAATCTGACAACATTAAAGTTCCCGGGACGGAATCCAAAACATTTCCGGGAGCAGACAGGACATATCCGGTTGCTAGTTCAAAGTGCACGTTGTCCGCGTTACAGCTTTCAGATAAAATTGGAAGGGGAGGGCCTGTTCCGCCACTTTTCGCTGATAACGGGGGCGCTTGGATCAAAGGAATTTTTACTAGAGCAGGAGGCGTTGCTTCCGATGAGTAGTTTGCATACGTAGAGCGAAACGTAGACATGGCAAAAATGAGTAACAGTCGAATAAGTTTATCCATTTTTCAGATGTATCTGTAAAAAAAGAAAAACGCTTTTTAAAATACAAATTTCTAATTTTGAGAGAAAGCTACTTTCTCTTTTTTTATCTCCTTCTTCTTTTTTTTTTCTTAATAATGGGCATCTATAACGATGTATAACTTTTAGTTTTAGATTATTTCAGTTAGGTCACATTAGATTACGTTATCGATTCATCTCATTTAAATCAACATCTTGTCGAGAGTTTTTATAGTTAAAAACGAATTGTTTCATTTATATTTTATAAAATATTCATAAATCAGATAATACAAACTACATTTCGATAAGGAATAGTGACATCAGCTTCAAGCTAAATTTATGGGGATTTAGTGGATACCTGTAGCGACAGCGAAGGCAAAACCTTTGCAATCGTCTGTCAAAAATTAAAAAAGGAACAAAGAACCATAAGTGTTCGACTTATGATATATTTAAAAATTATATTCAATAAAATAAAAGTAGCGAAAGAGCGAATATAAAGATANTTTTAAGTACTAATCAACAAAAATATCTTCCTCTGTAGAATGTGCTGAAGATTTGACGACTGCATCGGGAACTCCCGGTGCTTTGGACGATAGCATGATTTGTACCACCGGTAGACAAAATGTGGCAACTTGCGGTGGTGACTCTGGCAGTCCATTGGTACAAAACGGTGTCCAATATGGGATTGTGTCGTGGGGTATCGGACCATGTGGTAGCACTATTGCGCCATCTATCTACACCAGAGTTTCAAACTATACCAATTGGATTAAAGCTAATTTGTAAAAAAAATATCTGCCACCCCTTTGGTAGTCAATCTGTACACAAAACCTAACACTGAATAAAAGACGCTTTACTTTCAAATTACATTCAGCATGATGAAATATTTAAGTACGTTATTACATTTGTCATATTATTTGAGTTAAAACATTGTGCCTCATCATAAAGATTGTTAAATTGAAGTTGGATGTGGGTTGTTCTAGTTTTAGGGAAATGCGAAGATTAGCTCAGGATAGGAAAGAGTGGAGGTACGTGTCCAACCAGTCTTAGGACTGACGACGCTATGATGATGATGATGAAAATAAAAAGACTTTACACTAAAAATATTGTATCAAAAGTAATGAAATTCATTTCGTCAATAAGGCCGGTGCGTCAAGCATGGACTATAGGGCGGCAGCAAGTCTAAATCCGCCACTGATACTACCCCGTTCGGCTTTTATAGCGATCGTAAAAACCTGGACAAATAACGTATGTCGTGTGTGCATAAAGTTGTCACAGTACCCTACATACATATGTATACGTATACAACATGCACATTTGCATACATACAAGGACACACATAAATATACGCGGACATATATATCCCTTCTCTCATCCTGGAATATGCTTTTATCCCCTCAGGTATCAGGAGATCAAAATAACATGCCGCTTACTAAACAGCTGCTTGCTCCTGAATAAATCCGCGAGTATATGTACACGGAGACAGGCACGCATTCGCTCACCTACTTACACGCCACCACTATTACACGAGTGTACATATGCATTTGTACACACATGTTTGTATGTATACGTGGATATTTGTGTCGTCTTTCCCTCCTCGGTGGTAGCAGGTGTATAACGTTATCCGAATGCCGAGGGTGTTTTGGTTACGAATGTGCCTGCGAGCTTATTATTTGTTGCGAAGTAAGCGCTGAGCGGAGACGTGCATTGTAACTGAAACAAAAGGCTCTATCGCTTTTTAATCGGAGGAATACGAGATAAAATCGAGGCGAAATATTCCAGTGCACATATTTATTGGTCTGATTGCTTCATTAGTTTTAAAGCAATTGTAGAAGTAGGAATAATCTTCGTAAGAGTACGTGTTTAAAAGCGGGGTGTCACAAAACTGGGATAGCCCGGCGGTAAACCCGATAGAATCAGCGGCTTATCGTAGTTAATAAATTGAAATCAGACTGATGCATACCGTGGATAGAGAAGGTTAGAAATGAAGAGGTATTAGAAAGAATAGGAAAACAGAGGACTCTATGGAAATCAATAAGTAGTTGGCGAGATAGGTTGGTAGGGGACACCTTCAGGCATGAAGATCTCGTCAGAGACATATAAGAAGCAGAAACGGAAGTTAGGAAGGGTAGATTAACTCACGATAGGAAAGAGTCGAAGTGCGTGTCCAACCAGTCTTAGGACTGACGACCGATGGTAATGTAGTGTTACTATATGGGTCATAAGGTCAATGGGGTTAAGGATTTAAAGGATTGTGGAAGAGTTAATTGGTTACGGTTTTTTTTTGATGTTATGTCCAAATCCAGTCGTGCCTAGATTAGATTGACCGCGCATTTGGAGTAACCAGAAACATTCGGTATACGTAGTCAAACCCACGGACGAACTTTTTAAACGGTTTCAGTGGATTTTGGGCATTGGAGTTTAAGCCTTTTGGTATGTGTATCTGTAATTTATTCCATCGATCAGTAATAGAACCCGGGTATAAAAATGAATAACGGTATCAGGAGATCAGACACAGTTTCAGTGAATTTTGAAGTGTTATTTGCAGTTATGTCCAAACCCTAACGTGATCGGATTTGGATTCAACGAACCCAAAAACATACGAGGGCGGTTCAATAAGTACCCGTGTTAGACATGAAGATACCTTTTTTTTTAACTTTGTTTTTTTATTTTTAACATAGTCCCCTTTTAGAAGGATACACTTCTCCCAACGACCCTGCCATTTTTTTTACACCTCCAAAAAATAAGATTTGTCCCGCAAATCCCCCCCTGTCTCGGCGATGACTTCCTCGTTTGAGCTAAATTTCTTTCTCGCTAGTCATTTCTTCATGGTAGGGAACAAGATGAAGTCGCAGCGAGTCAAATCGAGTGAGTACGGGGTGTGCGGCAGCAAATTCATAACGTAATTCATGCATTTTGGCGGCAACAACTCCTGATGAATGTGCCGGTGCGTTATCTTGTTGAAAACGCACCTTCTTTTTCGTCAAATGCGTCCGTGTCTCCTTCAATTTTTTGTCGAAGCGGTCCAATAACTCACTGTAGTATTGTCCAGTGATCGTTCTTCCTTTTCCTAAAAAATCCGTAAAATGATTTCTTCGGAAACAACGTTTGCCAGGCTTCCTGGTCGCTCCTCTCAAAAACGGATCTTTGCCCACGTTTAAATTCGTTGAAGCAATATCTAACTGTGGTCGTAGATGGCGAAATGTCTCCATAAACAGTATCCAACTTTGTTTTCATCTCCTCGCATTTCTTCCCATCCAGAAACAAAAAGCGAGTTACCGAACGATACTGCTCTTTTTCCATCTTATCGAAAATAACGAAGCACGTCTGAGTGGAATGGCAACCAAATCCAAACTAACCTATCAATCAGTCTGAAATTCAATTTGACGTGGTTCGATAGATGGCAGCACACGATGACAACACCAATTTTCTTCTGGAACGTCCTTTGTCTTCAAACACGGGTACTTATTGAACCGCCCTCGTACTGTAGTTTTACATTTTTTTATGCGCCTGTATAATAAATGCAATTGTTATAACCGATAAGCAATTTTGATAGCGGAATGATCAGTATATTGAAACAAAAAACGCCTTCATTCTTACATCGTCAAATGTCCGAATCGTCTGTCATCATTATAATAATGATCGATGCAAAGAAACTGCAATGGTGAAGGTCAGTCGCGGTGTCTAACTAAAATCGTCCAGACTAGCGAAGGCACCGCACAAGACGGTAAAAAAAGACTGAAAACTCGGGCGGACAAAAGGACGAGACGGTCTCTACAAAACCTGGACGTGAAGTTATGTTGATAATAATTAAGTGCTGCTCGCGGTCAGACAGTGGGCCGTGCAATTTTAGGGATACCGTCGTTGAAATTGTATTAAAAATTCCACGATAAAATTATACATTGGATGTGATTTTTTTGGTCTGAAGTTAATATTATTGTTGTTCTCTTCTAATTTTATTACCTTCGTTATTATACATTAACTCAACATCATCCCTTTCTTCTTAAAACACTCTCCAGAGATAGTTTTAAAGTCTAGAATTTTATATTGGGTGAATTACATTTTATCCAGTTATACTTAGCCTTGGCTCCCAAACTCCCAACACCACAATCCTGACAGCTATAAGCCAGACAGCTAAAATTCCAGCAATCCAAAATCCCAAACAAAAGGAAAAGAAACTAGTGAATGTTGGATTAAGTTAAGGTTAAGTTAAAGTTAAGTTAGTTTCTTCTCCAGTATTTAATTGTTTGCCTCCGCTAGTGTTGTACAAGCCCCCAACACCCCCCCCCCCTTAAAAGTGACAAACGAAGAGGCAACTGTTAACTTTTCAAGTATAGTCCAGTAGTCAGAGATAAAAAAACGTTCAAAATTTGTAGTTTTTGGCGTATCCAAAGAGTTATTAACCATAGTGCTTTTTTACAAGCAATAATTAACAAAGGTGCAGCTTCGTTGTTTATTGTCCGATCTTGACCGGGTTGGACTAGAAAAATCTCAAATTTCTTCAAGTTTAAGAATTTTTTTTCGATTTTTAAAAATATTTATTAGAACAGATTTTATAACGTTTTTTACGCAACCACTTCTTATATAGCGTTTTTTGGAAATTTCTGACATTCTCACTATAATATCTTGTAAGAACGCTTCAAAACGCGCATTTTAAAAGAAAAGAATGTCCAAGGACCCCAGAGAGCTGAGATAATTTTGTTTTTGAATATAAAGGAATTAATTATAATATTGGATCCAACAAAAAATACCTGCTCAAAATCCCTGGCTACTGGACTAATACCACACCATCCCTTTCAAAAGTAGCATGTTAAATAGAAGTAGGTCATTAAGGCAGCGTAAGAGAAGTTATTCTATGAACTATTCGTGTCTCATTGGTAAGGCAATAAACTGCAGACTAATGTCATTTTAACAACTTGGAGATGCATTTGCGTTATTTTGGGTCGTCTACAAATTGCACGTATCTATCTAGTTCTGCGCGCGGTTGGTCGAAGTGGCAGACAGTGAACGTGCAAGCGTTAAATTTTAGGGGTTCGTTCGTTGCGGGCGTAACAGTTCCACTGCGAGGCAACAGGGATATTATTAATTTTCCCCAGCCTTAATCCGTCACATCCCTCGGCTGAATAACGCGAAAGATGCCCGAGGCGTTGCATTCGGAGAATTGGACAATAGCCGAGTAATTAATGTCTACGCTCCGTGATACAACATCCTGGATGATAATTCTCGATGTGTTGTACATTTATGTCTCTAGATAGACCACTCTGTCTGCGCGCGTTAGAGAACTGCTGCTGGCTGCAGTTGACCAACGTTACTACCGCCACCGCACATCCTCTTGTCACACCATAAGGCAGAGCATGTGTGGAATGTATAATTCGTATAATTACGTAGCAGGTTGCTATTATCTTCAGGAACACTATTCCCACATTCTCATTTTCTAACCCGCCCACCCCTCCTCGCAGCACCCATTCGTCGCCAGTTTCTATTAATAAAAGACCGAGCGCGGTGACATCCACTCGCAAAATAGGAGCGGAACTACTGCAATTCGGGGAATTTGGCCCAGAGTGATAAAACGCGGTAATCACACATAGCTCTCTTAAAATCCATTACACAGTGTTTCATTTGTGCACGAGGACTCGGAAAACCGCACAACTATGACGTGGACTAAAAAGAAATGCAAAATATCCGAGAGCGATCCACTGGCAACTCGTAGGTATATGGTCTAGTGACTGAAATAAAAAAAAAAAACAGAAGGAATCTAGTTTGATCTTCGGGGATCGACCTGATTATATCAAACGAAATTTAACAACTTCATTCATTACAAAACAAAAAGTTGTTGGTAAGCGGTACTTCTTCCTATCCTGAGCTAATCTTCACATTTTACTTAAACTACGACATCCCATATCCTTAACTATTTGCGAACAGTAATCTAATATAGATCTACCTCTACCCCTCCTAACTCCTGTTTCTGCCTCTAATATGTCTCGGACTAGACCTTCATGCCTAAGAAGGTGTCTTACCAACCTATCTCGCCTATTTTTTATTGACTTCCATAGAGTCCTCTGTTCTCTTATTCTTTCCAATACCTCTTCATTTCTAACCTTTTCTACCCACGTTATCCTCATCATCCACCTATAACACCACATTTCGAACGCTTCTAACCTTTTCTTTTCCGCCGCTCCCACTGTCCATGTTTCGCACCCGTACAACGCCGTGCTCCAAACATACACCTTTAACAACCTTTTCTAAATTAACCGTTCGCGACCATAGAAGTGACTTCTTTTTATTAAACGCGACACGACCCTGCGCCATCCTCTGCTTTATATCCCTACTACTCCTTCCATCCTCACTTATCTGACTTCCTAGGAATCTAAAATCAGCCACTTCTTCTAATTTTTCGTCTGCTATCTTTATATTCGCTCTTTCCCTACTTTTTCTTCCCTGGCATATCAGTATTTTAGTTTTACTTTTATTTATTTTCATACAGTACTGATCTGTCAGTACCGCTTCCATTTTATTTAAAGCTATCTCTAGGTCCTCCTTGCTAGATGCTAATACTGCTATATCATCTGCAAATCTAAACATACCAATCTTTTACCATCTATATCTATCCCTAATGATATTGATCGCGTCTTGGATGTATAGATTAAAAAGTAGTGGTGACAGTGTGCATTCTTGTCTGACTCCCTTCGTAATATTTACTTCTCTACGTTGCTGTTCCAGGTCTATAACTGCCTGTTCCTCTTTATACAAACTAAGTATCGCTCTTCTATCTTTGTAACTCATCCCTTCATCATTTTCTCGGTTATTACTCGTAAGGAATGGCCTTTCGCGTTCCTCTGTTTCTTCTAAACCCAAATAGATCTTCCCCCAATATTTCTTCCACCCTTTTTTCCATAGGCTTCTGAATGAATAATATTTAGGTGAAACATTCTAAAGATATCGTATTGGTATCGAAACGAATGACATAACAGGGTCCATTAACCGTTAAACGTGATTGGAAGTGTTAGAAGTAATAAGAAGTCTGAGTCGCAATAACTATCGTTATAATTGCAACGTTATTAACAAGCTAGTTACTTTTAGTTCGATTAACTCTCATTTGCATCGTGTAATGATCTACAGTTGAGCTTTATCTACAAACTCCCACTAAGCCACCAATGCATACAACACACATACATGCATACATACACATCTTTCTGATTGTAAGCCGCGGGCGTCGTAGAACACGGCTAAGTTTCTTCAGCGTGTCCCGAGTGCAAGTGGCAACTTTATATTAGTTGGTACATAGATTAGCATATAGTGTCTTGGTGTATGGCAACCGGATGAATTATTCCAAATTCCGACAAATTAAGCGTATGCCGGCAGCCATATCCCAAAGAGGATTAGAGTTCACTACACAATTCGGGCCGCGATAACAACCAAATGATAAATCCAAGCGCGCCCGCCACTTGAAACGCCATTATGTATATCGTACTTGGGACGCCGAAACTCATAGATGCAAAGCATCGAATCAACTCGAATACTCAAATATAATAATAAACCGACGTTGGTGGTTATGGCGCATTGTATGTAGTGATGTGATTTATTAGAAATACTTGCATTCAAAATGCAAATACAAAATAAGAAGTACCTATTCATAACATGCATTTAATTACTGTTTTGAGAAAAGCACTTTGTATTTTATTTAAAATACTTTTCCATATGTATTTTCTATTTGTAATATGCAAAATACATTTTTGCCGTTAAACGTTTTGCTAGTACCACCCATCAAACATTGTATAAAATGATGAATGAAAGTAACTCACATTGGTCGTTGAAGGTATTAGAAGCTTAAAACGGGGACAAGGAGATATTCCATGAATGCCTTCTAATGCTTTAGCTAAGGAGAGACCGAAAAATTCTGAACTCTTGGAAATGGATAATCTAAAATATTGGGTTGATGTTGTTTTCCGGGTTCAGTGCCATGGTCCATGGAATTTTGAAGTTCAAATTGATATCAGCATCTACCTTTAGCAAGGAACTACGAAATTCAATGAAATACGACAAAACAGCTCGCAAAACAATATCGAATTGGTATACGCCAGTTGTGTAAAAGTGAAAACTATAAGATTTTGTAGTGTGCTAATAAATGAGTATAATCCAAAATTCTTAGAAAACAATTCGAAAAACTTAACTTATTAAATGAACCCAAAGCTAAAGAAACTATGGATTCCATTTTTTTCTCTTATTACAATGTGTAAAAGATCAGAAACGAAATGGGGTTGTAAAAATTTCTCGATACTTCAGGTCCAATTCACTCGAGAACAGTCTACTTGAGGACACTCCTATATATTTGAGAAGATTCTAACTGAGGAACATACAAAAAAAAATTAAGAACGTTCTAGTAGATGTAATTGGAGCTGCTTCCGAACGTTTCGCTAGCACGAGGGGCGATCTTCTTCATATGTCCTTCCGTCTCCGATGCTGGATATGGACTATTCACAGAAGAAGTTCGCCACTCATGCTAGCGAAACGTTAGGAATTAACTCCAAACGACAACGGTCCTTAGACCCGAATCAGGACTGAATCCAGCCTTTACGAAATATTTTTATTTATTTTGAATTAGGATTTAATATCCTGCGGAAACCCCGCGAATCCAAGTGCACACCAAACTGAATAAATTTGGAGATTTATAGGAGATTTTTAGAACTCTGGTCGAAATCTATATAAAATGCCTTAATACATTACCAAGAGTCATTCCCATCACTTATCCATAACATATTAAATAGGAATGTGATGATAAATTTTACTGATTATGAAATGCAACGTAGTAAAAGGTAAAACTAAAAGAATTGATCGAAATCTATAGGGTAGTTATTGCGTGATACGCGCCCATCGACGGACCAGGCTATTATCTTGTATTTAGATTGGCATTCGAAGATCATTTAATAAGTAGATTATGTTGGTTGTGAACGAAGTTACAGTTTCATTTTACATTACATAGCACTAGAGTGCATTTAAAATAATTACACGATGTATTTTAATTGTGGATTCGGACGAACGCTACTCGCTCTTCGTAGTCGCAAAGCAGTGACCATCTGCTTTCAGCGAACGTTTTATTTATAAGTGCAGCGTGTACCGCAACGTCCCATATCTGGCGCCAATTATGGCTCCGATTTATGGAAAGTCGGACGGAAAAACTTGTTCGTACCATTTTTCATTCGGTCGCTTCAGTGACAATGCCGCATGGGCTGACCGCATCCTTACCGCGACGTGTCGTAAGAACCGGTCGCGACCAAAGCGTCTGGAAAAGGATATTCAAAAGTGCGCGGAATGAAAAATTATTACAAACCGCGATTTACTGCGACGGACGGACCACGGTCACGGTCGATTGCGTTAGATTTTTAATTATTCGAAAAATGTGAACACGCTAAAGCGTACCTACCGTCCTCTTTGTAAGGCATTTCTTCGGTTAGAACCGAGTTACAGATGACTGAAACTGCAAGAGGAGGGTAATTTCTTTAGGTCACGAGCAGAAATTGAATTCTTGGGAATCCATTTACATAATATTACCATTTTTTTAAGCTCTGCAAAAGCATTGTCACGCATTACTTTGATTCCTATATAGAGATGTCTACTTGGCTTGGTGTTTGATAGTTTGAAGTTTCCCATATGCTCGTTCGATTAATTTAGAATTACGACTCTAGTGGCATTTTTATGTCAAGCCTTGTCATAAACATCGCGCCCGCGAGGATTTTCTAGCGCTTTCATTATGTGCAATGATGTCACCGGTGACAGGTGTTAAGATTTACGTCTTCACTTGCCAGACAGAATATAACATCTAACCGAGTTTATGGATGAAATAATCCGGCAAGTGCTTTTCACAGGAACGTTCAAAATTTAATATATTCCATCCTCGAGAATGATTAGTTTAGCTATTGCAAATAATGATTTAAAATTTAATTATATAACTCTTTGCTGCACGATAAGGGTTTAGATATTAAAATGGTAAAACTTTAACGTTAAATTCTCCTTGTGCCAACGATGAACGCTAAAGAAATCGTCAAGCTTTCAATATCTATAAAGTCAGATAAGTCAGGATAGATAGAAAAAATTGTTAAAAGCGTATGTTTGGAGCAGACTTCTGTGTCAGTGACATGGTATAGTTGTGTCTCTCGACGTCATAGTTAAAAATGCGAAGCTCCGATTAGTTCAACAACGCATTCTCTCAGTGATTTGATGGATATGCTTAAGACATTAGGGTTATGGTAGGATAAGGCAACAGTTTTCATAAAATATCATGTAGGTACTTCATAAATGGATGTGTGTTGTTTTTTCCTACCGTAATCTTGTGGTCCAAATGTATCTGATAAACCAGTAAGGAAATGCTATTAAACTATTCAGAGCGCCGCATTTCAGCTATGGTGACATGTGAAGGGGTGCGTTACAAGAGGATGATAAAAATACCAACGATAGAAAAGATTACAGTAGAAAAACAGGGACAGATAGGACGGTAGGTTATCTTCTTATGCACGAAAGATTAGTGAAGGACATCCTAGAAGCAAAAACAGCAGTAGAGAGGAACAGATGAAGACCTACCTGAAATAAAAATGTTCAGTCTCTCAGAGTCTCCGTAAGCGAGACTCGAGTCTCCGTCTCCCATCGAGTCTCTCTGGTGTCGCTGAGAGAGACTGTCGAGAGACTGTCAAAAAAACTGTTTAGCGTCTCTCAACGAGAGACTTGAGTCGTTCATAGAGAGATCCTCATTTCGTATCCAGTCTCTGAACGAGAGACTCGAATCTCTGAACGAGAGACTCGAATCTCTCAATAAGTGGTGTTAATATATAAGTTCAACATATTTCAGAGATCCCAGTTTTCTATAGATACTCGAGTCTCTCAATTTTTCGGTTTTATTCATTTAGTCTCTCTGTGGGAGACTCGAATCTCCGAATTAAGAATTTTATCGTTCGAGTCTCTCATACAGAGACTGTGAGAGATCCATAAAAACACCTAGGCAATAACCGAGAGACTGTGAAAGACTGTTGAGAGACGCTCTCAGAGACGCTGAAAGACTCTGAGAGACTGGAGAGAGAGTGAAAATTTTTGTCTAGGGTATAGTAGATTACTTTTTTGCAAATCGTTAGGAATGTAGAATGCTCCAATTTTAGGAAAATTCGAAAATTAGCTAAAAATAAGAATGAATTAATTGTTATCAACCAGAAACTAAAGAAATACGAGGGTGGATTGATAAGTTTCCGGCCTGACCAAGAAAAACAAGGTTTTTAAAAATTTTGTTTTTTTATTTCTCAACATAATCTCCTCCAAGGCTGATATGACATCTTACAGGTCTCAGCTATCTCACGCACTTTCAATCTGCGGTCTCCCAGCACTATTTGATGAATTTTTTCGATCATATCTGGAGTTGTGACCTCAACGGGGCGTCCTGAGCGAGGCCCATCAGAGGTGCTCACACGACCCTTTTTAAACTCGGAAACCCACTGCTTAACGGTTGAATATGACGGGGAGGATGTCCCCAGTGTTGAGTCCATCTCTTTTTTAATTTCCTTCGGCGTTAACCCCTTCAAATAAAAGTATTTGATGACAGCACGATTTTCCTGCTTTTCCATTTTTACGAAAACCACAGAGGCGTCTTGTTCAGCGTGCTGTCAAACCTACACTAGCAAGGAGATCGGGCTGAAACTATAGCTACAAGCTATCCAAGGATGGTACTATAGAATGTCACCTCAAGGTAGGCCTAGTGGCGTCATCTCTTGGTTAGGCCGGAAACTTATCAATCCACCCTCGTAGTTACAATATCATTTCTTGTAAGGTCAGTTATTACTTCTAGAGTGTTTGTATCGTTTTTATGAAGTTTTAAATAATGTTTAACTTTTATTAAGTTTTACTGTAGCCATATAATTATTACCATGTACATGGGCACGTTTTTTCCCTGGTCTCAGTAGTTGAACGGTTGGTATGTCTACTGTTGGATGAAATTAAAAGTTGTGTGTAATTGACACATTTAGTTACTTAATTAGACAGTCGACTGGAGACTTCCCACATGGAATTGATAAAGAAGACATTACAATACAAAAGCGTGTTTTGTTTCTTTGAAGAAGGTGTGGCGGTTTAGAACAGTAAAACATAGAATTAACTGTTATTACTTGAACGGACGATCATAAAAGCCGCCTAGGTGCATAGAAACAGCAGCATCTATGTAGAAGCGATAATTTACGATAAAAAGCGAACCGCCGGCTGCTGAAGTAGCTAGCTAGAAGAAATACAACAGTTTTAGACAATTTTCTAGTTGTCATCACCAAGTGTTCAAGCCGCAGACTTCTTGTAGGTACACCAATTATGATCAATCATGCATAAGTACATGATTGGTAGTACACGGGTGATTCCCCGAAATCGCGCGTTCACGTTTAACGGTCACCGCGCTGTTATCCAGCGGTCACAAAAGCATAAAAAGTAACACGTTTTTTAATTGGCAAGCGAATTAATAGCGACAATAATAATAACAACAATAACGATGCTTCATGCAGGGTTCAATCAACTTATTCATCTACAACTTGTCGGAATGTGTTTCCTGAAACCGTTTTTATGAGCACTTTCTCGAGATTAAAATCATTTCATAAGCCAATGTATAATTGTAACTCCTTCTATACTTGAAACCAATTCACTTTACGTTGGCCGTAACGTGTTGATTTTGACTAATAGGTATCTAGGAAGTCAGATTAGTGAGGACGGAGGAAGTAGTAGTAACATAAAGCAGAGGATAGCGCAGGGTCGTGTCACCTTCAATAAAAGGAAGTCAGTTCTATGCTCGCGAACGGTTAATTTAGGAATTCGATAAAGGTTGTTAAAGGTGCATGTTTAGAGCGGTGATGCCGAATTCCCTCCCGCAGGTAGTTTTGGTTAAAATATACGAGGGTGGATTGATAAGTTTCCGGCCTGACCAAGAAAAACAAGGTTTTTAAAAATTTTTTTTTTTTATTTCTCAACATAATCTCCTCCAAGGCTGATACATTTCTCATAGCGGTGTTCCAGTCTATTAATGCCATCTCTATAGACTGATTCGTCAAGCTCCTCAAAATAACCATTTACAGCTTCGATTACT
>NW_020438883.1:1285410-1290724 GCF_000699045.2 Agrilus planipennis
TTCAGTACTTCAGTAAATTAAAGATAAAATAATTTCAGAAAGAAAACACATATCAGTTATGAAATGTTTATTTATTTAATTTTAAAATGGTTTCCCACTACCTTAACAAATTCAATGTTTGGAAATTCGTGTGCGTCTAGCTTTTTGATGCAATCATCTAGAAAAACTTTATTAGTTTTAGTTTGTCTTGTTAACAATTTCTTAAAATTAGATGAAACACTTCGTATTTAGTTTTTTAATCTAGTAAAACATTAGCAAATTGATAAATATGAGGATGATGTGGTGTCTATAATATATGAATAATATTAAGATTAATGTGATGTGAAGCTGTATTTAAACAACTCTTAATGACTTTATAGTGGCAGTTAGCACTCAAGGTCGTCTGCTGCTGTTGGGAGGCAATTGATGTATAATTAGGAGGGAATTCGACATACTGAAAATTTTAAGCCTAATTAAAAACAGGTATATGGGAGGTAACTAAGGATTATCCTTTTAGAGCGCGGCGTTGTATGGGTGTGAAACATGGACAGTTGCCGTGACGGAAAAGAAAAAGTTAGAAGCCTTCGAAATGTAGTGTTACAGGCGAATGATGAGGATATCGTGGATAGAGAAGGTTAGAAATGAAGAGGTATTAGAAAGAATAGAGGACTCTATGGAAGTCAATAAGAAATAGGTGGGATAGGTTGGTAGGACACCTCAGGCATGACGGTCTAGTCGGAGACATATTAGAGGCAGAAGCGAGAATTAGGAGGGGTAGAGATAAACCTAGATTAGATTACTGTTCGCAAATTGTTAAGGATGTGGGTTGTTCTAGTTTTAGGAAAATGCGATGATTAGCTCAGGATAAGAAGGAGTGGAGGTGCGTGTCCAACCAGTCTTAGGACTGACGACCTTATGATGATGATTTAATTTTTTATGTTTTAAACTTTAATTAACATTAAAATTATTACATCCATACATTGGTTAAATACTAATTAACTAAATAAGAGAAAAGTAGATTGTTAGATACCAAAGTCTAAAATCTTCAACAGAAATAGATTGGAAGAGAATATAAATGTTAATTGGACACACATAATAATTCAAGTGAATGCAAAGTGCCCTTTAAGTTTGGTAGTTGTAGTTTAGATAAAACATTTTTAATTAGAAAACTGAACAAGTTGCATTGAATAAACTGATGGTAACGTACCGAAAAGAGAATAAGCTGAGACCGCGTGCCCATGAAACAGCTTCTTTTATTCGGCACGAGCCTATGAATACCGACCTGACCGAGTCGAGTATGAATGAAGAGAAAAACGAATAAAAAAACGTGTATTTACTAGCATTTAATAAAGCCAACGAATTACGGGACCATTTATGAATAAATTCATGAAAGGCTTCTGGCTGTAATTAGCTAATTATGCAAGCTACCGTAATTACCCACCACCGAAGCAACTTCGCGTGTAAAATAATAAAATGCAGACCGATGTCGTAAATCCACGGAACTACCACGGCACAAACTGAACACTCTTTTTGTGCTAGTGGTTGCTACTATAAAAACTTCATCCGTGAGCTAAGAGCAACCGCGGTGACAACTTCTTGATGACAAGTGGTACGTACTTACCGCCCATTTGCATAACAAATCGCCGACTTGCATCGCTACTTACTGAACTACTAGTTATTATTTACTTTTTTACTTTGACTGTCTAATTTCTTCTACGTAAAAAATTATAAGTATTAAATATGTTACTTCCGTGTCATTATTAATTTTTATACCAAATAATTAAGTTTTTCTTCCTAATTTTATGCTAAAATGGATTACTAACTTCATACTGTCGAAGATTCGTTAGTTACGCACGGAATTTCCGCTCCTACTAAAATTTTGTTCTGAGCGATCCAAAAAAAGTATAAGCACACATATCTTCGATAAAAAAAACCGAGCGGCACGGCCTAGAGGTTTAGACCATTGTTTAGCATTCGGGACGGCGCCAGTTGGATTCCGAGTCCGACTGCCTTGGTCCAAGTTTTTTCCTCATTTCCTTAGTTCACTTAGGTAAATGCTGAGACAGTAATATTCCATAGATAATCTTTCATTCTCTTCTAACTCCATTTCGTCCGACTCAATCGAACCATCACCCACCCATTCCCACGATTCCTGAAAGTAGGCTGAAGAGGACCTTCCGCCCTACCTTCCGGCATAGTCCAGAGGGACTGCCAATCCACCAGCATTAGTGGCTTTTTTTTTAAAAAACTTCAGAATTTTAATTTTTAATCAATCGATCAGTGCTAGGAACAGAACAATAATTTTCTATTTCAGATTTTTCACTTATTTTTAACCCTCACCTTACTAAAAATTTTCTTGGTTTATAGTCAAGCATACTCTAAAGCGAATGAGATCCTAATACGGTGTTTCAAAATTTAGGACAAACAAACGGTTATCTGTTGAGTATCTCATAAGGATAGTCGAAATAGGGTCAGCCTGAACAATTCTGAATTAGATTATCATCGGAAAAGTTACAGGCTATCCCTAGTTGAGGTTTTTGGAGTGCCTGAACCGGGCTTATCATTATAAGGCCTAAATAAACACCAAAAATTTACCTCATATCATCTAAGGAGTTCTTACTTGAACCTTATACTAATGAAATTTTACTACTACACTAATGTTAAATATTATTATCACCAAAAATTCTCTTTATCTACTAGATAGTTCCTTATTTGGACCTTCTACCAGTGATGTGATCGGTATACATACATATGTATTAATTATACATATACAGTCGAACCTGGATAAGCGAGGAAACTCTATTAATGAGAGTATTTGCCAGGTCCTGTCATTTTGCCCTTCTATAAGTAATAAACATAAAACCTGTATAAGTGAGAGTCATTTTTCATGCCTGAACCTCTTTATGTGAGATTGCTACTTGTCTATACCTCTATAAGCTGCAGTTTACTTTTGCTATTTTATGACTCGTTCTTAAATTTCATTCGAATGACCAAATCTGCAAATGACCGAGTAAGTCTTTATTATTTTATTACAGCCAAATATGCGTACCGTCTTGTTTATCTATCTCATTACAGTCAGTTCATAAAAGCAATTGCGAAGAAAGGTCCTGTACTTCCTCATAATGTCTAAACGAAAATTCAATGTGTTGTCGAACCGTATTTTTATAGACCTCTATAAGTGAGACAGATTCCTCCTGTAACTCTATAAGCTAGAAACTCGGGTTAGTGAGAAACCTCTATAAGGGAGAAACAGATCGCGGTCCCTTGAGCTCTCACTGTAATAGATATAATGTATCCAAACGTTTACTTTAGGGAACGCCTTAATTTTCCTTACAATAATCTAATTAGGTAAATCGTTGAAATATTGTATGATTATTAATAACAGTGTTTTCCGTTTGTATTTCAAATATTGTTTATCGATACTGAAATTTGTAGTCGGGCATATCACATACATATACATCAAAAGCCGAACTAGACCTAGGTTAAGTAACCCTAATAACCTATTTTGATAATGGTTGACAATCGGAATTTTTAAAAACAAGATCCAAAGTAATTTATTTAATAGTTCAAAATTAACAATGCAATTAATTTGCGATCTTGTCCGTGATGACTGCGACTGTTGAGTTATTTCACCGGGTTTTGTGCGGTAAAAAAGGACTACGTAAGACGCGAGTGTGGTGGTGAGGGCATAAAGGGGTGGGATGACGGCTATAAAAGGAAAAATATTCCCGTGCGTGTTTTCCGTCCAATCCCACGTGCATTACATAGTCACATGTCACGGCACCCGCTTCCATTTCCATATTCTCGTCCATCGTCGGTGCACGTAGTAGTAAAGCTCGCCGTTCTCCATACGGAGCCGATGTCTGTTTAAATCAGCCACTTTAGCAGCCTCCGCCCCTTTCGTGTTACATTTCGATCGCGTAATTAAACCAGATGGTCGTGTACAAAACTTCATTAGTCGCCATAATAGCCATTATTTTCATTCGCTTTACGTTTAATACCGGTAGCATCGTGTTATCCATGGACACTTATCTTTCATACTTAGTTATGCGTATGCCCTAAAATAATAGGTAATTTATTTTACAAGTACTTAATCGACAGGAAACCATATACCGCTACCTATTCATACAAAATTGGCACAATATAGACATGGTTTTGTTTTTTGTAATCGATTCACGATTTATTGTATTTTCAAGAGATGTTTTCGCACATGCAACCGAACCTAACCTCAGAAATTTGGTATTATTCTAACAGCATCTGCCACAAGACTAAAAGAATATTTTCAACTTCGAACGCCGTCCAACGGTCAATTTTGACATATTCAGTACTTGTCAAACTAAAGAATATTGACAAATTGATAAAGGCTTTCGCGACCAGTAGCTGAAGTGATGCTGTTCTGATTCGGGTGTAATGGCAGTCGTGAGTTGACGTTTATTCCTAACGTTTCGCTAGTACGAGAGGAGAGCTCCTTCAGAGGTCCTTCCATCTCCGATGCGGGATGCGGAAATACATCATCAACATCACAAGGTCGTCAGTCCTAAGACTGGTTGGACACAACTAGAACAATCCCTATCTTTAACTATTTGCGAGCAGTAATCTAATCTAGGTCTACCTCTACTCCTCTTAACCCTTGTTTCTGACTCTAATATGTCTCTGACTAGACCTTCATGCCTGAGAACCCTAGACAAAAATTTTCAGCCTCTCGCCAGTCTCTCAGAGTCTTTCAGCGTCTCTCACAGTCTCTCAGTTATTGCCTAGGTTTTTATGGATCTCTCACAAGTCTCTGTATGAGAGACTCGAACGATAAAATTGTTAATTCAGAGATTCGAGTCTCTCACAGAGAGATTGAATGAATAAAACTGAAAAATTGAGAGACTTGAGTCTCTCGTAGAAAGACTGGGATCTCTGAAATATGTTGAACTTAAAAATTTTTAACCATGTCTATTGAGACACCACTTATTGAGAGATTCGAGTCTCTTGTTCAGAGACGCTAAACAGTTTTTTGACAGTCTCTCTCAACGGCGCCAGAGAGACTCAATGAGAGACGGAGACTCGAGTCTCGCTTTCAGAGAGACTGAAGATTTTTATCTCGGGTATATAGGGGCAAAATATTAGTATGTTTATATTTACAGATGATCTAGCAGTTTTAGCATTTAGTTAGAGATAAGCTTTAAATAAAATGGAAGCGGTATTGATGAAACTGTATGGTATGAATATAAGTAAAACTAAAAACTAAAATATTGGTATGCAAGGGAAGAAAAAGTTCGCAAAGAGTGAATATAAAGATAGGAGATGAAAAATTAGTAGTTGGGATATAAAGCAGAGGATAGTGCAG
>NW_020438883.1:1291611-1309375 GCF_000699045.2 Agrilus planipennis
GATTCGAGTCTCTCGTTCAGAGACTGGATACGAAATGAGGATCTCTCTATGAGCGACTCGAGTCTCTCGTTCAGAGACGCTAAACAGTTTTTTTGACAGTCTCTCTGAGCGACACCAGAGAGACTCGATGAGAGACGGAGACTCGAGTCTCGCTTTGAGAGACTCTGAGAGACTGAACATTTTTATCTCGAGAAGGTGTCCTATCTCGCCTATTTCTTATTGACTTCCATAGAGTCCTCTGTTTTCCTATTCTTTTTAATACCTCTTTATTTTTAAACTTCTCCATCCACGGTATCCTCATCATTGCGGACATAAAAAAGAAAAAAAAAACCTGATCTATAACAAGAGTGACGACACCTTACAAATATCGATTAATTTATTGAAAATCCTCACAGTTATTTTCGTTCGCTTTTTATTTTGGTTTGGCTATAAATGGGAAGCGATGAAAAATCCCGACTTTCCATACTAGAGTGAACCCCTAAGTTGATTAAAAATTCGTAAACTTCCGCAAATTTCAATAACGGATCGAACAGCATAGTTTTCGACGAACAGCCACCGACGCAACGTAAAAAGCTTTCAAAGCTCCCAACTTGGAACACGTCACAAGTTTCCAACTTTGCAAGCGAGATCAGACACTCGAGAATTTATTCACGTAAGTTAGATGCTTTAGGTTTTACCATACAGCTCAAGTTTATACGTACGTACGGGTACTTGAAACTGTCGTCAGCCCTGCAAGACACTAAACTCAATGCACTGGTGTGTGCACATACAGAAATTTATGTTAGTTACTCAGTTGAACGCCTATACGTGTAACAAGCTTAACTAACTACCCACCATTTCATAACATATAAAGGACGTAATTAGGATCCTCCGCATTTGTTACAACAGGACGCGAATAAATAAACAAATCCACGCGCAAAAGTTACACAGTTTTGACAGTTCTGCCTCACCTACGTACGAAGTCGCATTTAAATAGCTTACTTCAGCTTTACAGTTGTATGACGAACTACTCAAGTTTATTAGATACTAATTTAATCAGATAAGTCGCTAAATTTATTGCACTAGTAGTTCGTGCATTACAAGCAAACTTTGAGACCGCCATGGACGACTTCAACTAAAATTGAAAAAGATTGCGATCTGCAGGAGAAATGAGTACTTAGGTAGGACAAAGAACTAACTTTTACTTTAATTAGAAAATACCACAAATGGCGCGGTGAACGTCATCTGTAGTACGATTTTACATTTTACGATTACGTATCCTCCAACAAGGTCCATTTAAATATATGGATATCGACTTGCTGAAACGAATCCCGGCGTAGCCATCCTCAACGTGATAGGCACGTTACCATAATCGAATAAAATAATTCGAGGTGGTTTGTAGGCTGTCGAAACTGCTAGATGCGGATCACGATTTCGATCTTTTTGGATCTCATAAGCGCGTCGCAGAACACAGACCAACTTTTACCCGCTGTCCTTACAGCGCGTTTTAGAAAATACCACAAATCGCGCGGTGAACGCCATCTGTAGTACGATGCCACATTTTAGGATTACGTATGCTCCAACAAGGTCCATTTAAATATATGGATATCGACTTGCTGAAACGAATCCCGGCGTAGCTAACCTCAACGTGATAGGCACGTTACCATAATCGAATAAAATAATTCGAACTGTATTTTGTCGAAACTGCCAGACGCGGATCGCGATTTCGATCTTTTTGTTCGATTATGGTAACGTGCCTATCACGTTGAGGTTAGCTACGCCGGGATTTGTTTCAGCAAGTCGATATCCACGTATTTTAATGGACCTTGTTGGAACATACGTAATCCTAAAATGTAGCATGGTACTACAGATGGCGTTCACCGTGCCATTTGTGGTATTTTCTAAAACGCGCTGTTAAGGCAGCAGGTAAAAGCTCCGACAGAACACAGACCACTTCATATTATTTTATTGAACTTTTATTTTGTCATTTTTTATTGTGGTGTAGTATCTATCGTATGTCTTATTTTTAATTTTAACAAGAAGGATCCCTTTTAGTTGATATGTTATGGTCAAAGACCGATATGTAGGTACTCCTTGGTTTGATTGACTGACTGACATTGTCTGACAACTGTAATCAAATTGATACCTGCCGCAGGTATAAGTTAATTTTTGCTCTGGTTCTACTTTTGTCCATGAAGATACAAGTAGTTTGTTGTTCGACCGAGCGGCATAGCCTAGAGGTCTAGACCATTGCTTAGCATTCGGAAGGACGCCGGTTCGATTCCGGGTCCGTCTGCCTTGGTCCAAGTTTTTCTGTGGTTTCCTTGGATCGCTTAGGCAAATGCTGAGGCGGTAATATTCCACAGATAATCTTTCATTCTCTTCTGTCTTCATTTCGTCCGTCTCATCTTTCTCACCCGAACCACCACCCACCCATTCCCACGATTCCTGAAAGCAGGCTGAAGAGGGCCTTCCTCCCTACCTTCCGGCGTAGTCCGGAGGGACTGCCCACCCACCAGCATTACTGGCTGGTGGGAATGAAACACCCAAAAGTTTTTTTTTTTTTGTTCGATATTTTTTACTTCTTTCAAATGCCCTGTGCTATTTATGCGTTGGAGGAACTATAAGTTCCAGAAATTTTAATAACTCTCACAATTATCGACACTATTAAGTGAGCAAGACCTAGACTAGACGTATTTGCGTAAGACCAAGACCAAATTAATTTGCATGTAACACATGTACATCGCTATTGTCTTTTTAACCTTAAATTTGAGTAATACTTACTGCTCTATCCAATCTTTAGCATATAATAGACAAATTCGTTTCGAGCATGAACGATCCAAGTAGGTATGGCTAGTGATTTGATTCTAACCGTAAACGTTTAATTGGAAATTAGTCTACATTTCGTACTTTATTCTCATTTAAATATCAACTAAACAGTTTCATTCCAGACGGAGTATAAATAACTGTAAAAGATATATTTCATACCAAAAAAATACTAGATGCCGATAAGTTGTAAAATTAAATACATAGCTCATTAAGACCTAATTACGCTCAGTAAATCAGCAGCTGCTTGTACGTATCGCTGGCAACGTTTATATCAACTTAGTTATCGGAATGTTGCCTGTAATCGACGAGTGTAAGTTCTGTAAAAGTAGTCTGAAATTGACTGCTCCTTGCAAATGAGAAACTGAATAGTTACCAAGCAAAAGTGATGAAGCCGTTGCCTGATGAGTTCCGATAGAAACTCTTGTGCACTTAATGGAATGAGACATTTTTTGTCTTGTAAGTAAGGTTATTTATATAGAAGGCGTAACAGAGAAAGAGGCTTCATTTTCCTGTTAAAGTAATTCCACCTTTTTAAATGACCGCAGCTAAACCATCTCAAACATTTCCTTCGAATCGTTTTGCTTTCAATTAGTTATTGAGTTGGTGTTAAAGTAGCATCCAACAAGCGCACAATCACCAACAGCACTTATTTATTATCGTATTTATCCCTCAAACTGTTACTAATTCACATCCTGTTTACGACCACCAGCTAAAGTAAACGAGAAAATCGATTATAGATTTCTACAGAATTAATTCATTTGCGTTGAATCGATTATCCGCAAGTTCTTTTAAATAACCACTGTTTGTCTGTATGTAACGTTTCGTTTTTGTAATTAGTGGCAGGATAAAGATGCTTTCACGCCCATTAAGTATTTCTACACTTTAATGTAAGTATTTTAGTGGATACTTCTTAATATATAATTCTTTTTGTTTCAGGTATGAGCTTGAAGACTTAAGGTGAGTTTTCCCAAGATACATTTAGTATTTTACTAGAGTTTTCAGATGCCTTGTTGCACAGTTTTCACTCAATAATTTTTATTCAAACTTCCCAGTTGTTTTAACTTTTAGTCCGATGTTATGTTATAGTATTAAAAATATGACGGTTGAAGGTAGCTAGATCTCTTACTCTAGGTCACAAGTAAATAAAATACGTAAAGGATAAATACTAGATGATCGAAAAATGTCGATGTGTTGCGCCTAACGCTGTGACCTGGGCTCTATTAGATCTTGTTACGTCGTTAATTTAATTAATTAATAGTCCTCTAAAAAGACAAATGACTATCGATACGCAGTAATACCCAACCCCGAATCGTGATGCTTTACATTTTATCGACTCGCTTTTCAAAATTATAGATCCAACGATTTAGAGATTTTAAGCACCTATGCGCGAGGTATGCTAAAGACATCAGGTATAGCTAATGAGTAAGTTCTGTCAAAGGTCCCGAGTTCGATACCCGGCAAGGGCTTGACGGTAGCAACAATTTTTCCTCATTATAATTTGAGGTAATTTGTAGTGGATAAAAATTAAATGAATTTTCACATTAATATTAAATATCAACCACTATTAAAAGTCTTAAAAGTATTTCATTTGCTATCAGATCTAACTAAATACATATCTAAGGAACTAGCTGCTACAGAAATTCTAGAGATTTCGTTTTTCGGATATCACACCATCCGACTATATACTATGTATCACAGGGTAGTCAGTCCAATGTGTAGTTGAGGAAATGTCTCCACTCCTTCCTATTCTGAGTCAATCCTCGGATTTCCCAAAAACGACAACATCCCACACCTCGTAACTATTTGAAAATAGTAATCTAACCTAACCACTCTTTACCCTTTCACTCCTGTTTCTGGTCAATGTATATATCTAAACAGCCCTTTAAGTTTCCACCGCAAAAAAATGACGACAAAGAAATGTGTTGTAGGTTCATTGTTCGGTGAACGTTTTGCTTTACCTGTATATATATGCGATACATGCAAGCACGTGCAGTAAATAAGAATAAGATGTTGTTACATACGTCTCAATTTACGTATATATATATATATATGTGTGTGCATCAACCGCATCCTTACTCTTTCTCGTTTTTGCTTCCAAAAATCTCTGACATTCGATAGCTTTGAATAAATTTCGGATTCTCAGGCAGCATGACAGCGTGGTAATGCGCGGTTTACTCGTCTCCGTTTTACCGCTCCCGACTACGACTACATTACCGCCCGCCACTCGTTTGTCGATAAGTTGACGAACAGGAAACCTCTTTCAATAATATTAAATAACACGATCATCTCATTCGATCATCTGCAGGCATTCAGTCGCATACGTTCCTACCTGTAGGGCGGATAAAATACAGGTATGGCTAAAGCTTCACCAAAAATAGAATGAATTGTTAGGTCCACATGTTTCGTCGACAACTGCGGCTGATTATAAGATGACTGAAAGTATTTGTATTACTTTTCTTATACTACAACAATTGGAAAATTTGAAAGTTGATATGAACAAAATAGAATTAGATATAGTATGCATTGGTGAAGCCCTTTGGTCCGAAGCTGAAGACTCCTGGAGAGGAGACTTTAGAATAATGAATACAGGATCCGTGAAAGGTGATTCGGGGGTGGGAATTGTAATGCGTAAGAAAGCAGGGCAGAGTGTATAAAGTTATTTACAAAAAAGCGATAGGATAGTTATGGTTAAATTAAACTCGAAGCCGGTAAAAACGGTATTGGTGCAGGTTACAATGATGAAGACGTAGAAGCGGTTTATGCAGATATAGAAGACGTGTTAAGTTTAGTAAAAGGGCAGGAAAACCTAATAATTTTAGGAGACCTCAACGCAGTAATAGGTGAAGGTAAAGACGGAGCAACAGCAGGTTCTTTTGGATTAGGTAATAAAAGTGATAGGGGAGATAGACTGATAGAATTTTGCGATAAACAAAACTTAACCATCGCGAATACTTTATTCAACCATCACGTTAGGAGGAGCCATACGTGGAAGTTGCCAGGTGATTTAGGGAGATATCAGTTAGGCAAAGATTTAAAAATCAAGTGAAGGAGTGTAGGAGTTATCCAGGAGCAGATATAGATAGCGATGATAACTTAGTAGTTATGAAGATCAATCTTAAATTGAAAATTCTGGGAAAGAGATAAGATAGGAGCCGTCTTGACTTAGAAAAGCTACGATGTAACGAAACGCGTGATAGACGAAATACTAAAGGAGGCAGGAGAAACGAATGATTGTTAAGTGTATATTTGAAGCGTGGCGCTGTACGTTAAAAAAAAAGGTTAGAAGCGTTCGAAATGTGATGTTACAGACAAATGATGAGGATACCGTGGATAGAGAAGGTTAGAAATGAAAAGATATTAGAAAGAATAGGAGAACAGAGGATTCTATGGAAGTCAACAAGAAATAGGCGAGATAGGTTGGGAGTACATCTTCTCAGGCATGAAGGTCTAGTCAGAGACATATTAGAGGTAGAAACGGGAGTTAGGAAGGATAGAGGTAGACCTAGATTAGATTACTGTT
Source organism: Agrilus planipennis (assembly GCF_000699045.2). Taxonomy (NCBI): domain Eukaryota; kingdom Metazoa; phylum Arthropoda; class Insecta; order Coleoptera; family Buprestidae; genus Agrilus; species Agrilus planipennis. The sequence continues at coordinate 1,297,940 of NW_020438883.1, forward strand.
TGCAAATAGTTAAAGATGTGGGTTGTTCTAGTTTTCGGTAAATTCGAAGATTAGCTCAGGATAAGAAGGATTTGAAGTGCGTGTCTAACCAGTCTGACTACCTTAAGATGATGACGTCGATTTTTGATGATTGCATGCAAAAGTGTATATATATACCTATGTTGGTTTCTTGATTCACATCTAGTACGTATAACGAGACGCTAGTACATTATTGAAATACATTGATGAAAAGGTTATTTTCTATGCGATGGTCATTAAAAATAACGGTAGTAGAAGTCATATTGCTAATAAATTCTTATAGTTTTATGCCATATAATAAATTTACATTAGCCGAGACATCAACTGGCTGGAATTAGTTTTGTATCAAAAGAAACCCTGAATTTTTAATGGTTTCTTTCGATTAACGCATATATGTACCTAGTAAATATTACGTAATGAAGGTTGGGTTTGATGCGCAATTATTTACAATAGTCGTGATGATCTCGTCAAACTTTAGTGGCCGTTTTATCTTTTTTTTTTGTTGATCGGTTTTTAAAGTAACGTCACTGTAGAAACAATTTATTACGGCACCCAAATGCCTCGTACGGTACAATTAGAGTGATTAATTTAGCATAGAAATTGCTTACATACCCAAATGTGTTATTATGCTGCTCGTAGGTACATTTATGAATAGATAAGAACTATTAGCAGTGTAGATACCTAATCTGCTCAAAGCGATTCGTATAAAGAAACGGGACTTCACCGCAATACTATTAACCTTAATTTTTTCTGAATTCCTCTTTCGTCATTGTCAGTGTAAATGCTTTTCAATGCCGTTGAACAATAGTTGTAATAAGAAGAAGGCGAGAACAAGTCCCATTGACACAAAATGAAATTAATATGGAGTTCTAAAGTGACAAAAATTTGTTCTTACACTTTTTGACGTGACAGCGTCTTATAATTCGATGGAGCCCGCTGCACGCACGAAAAAACATGACTCATGCGGCGTTACCTCGCTCTGAGGCGTTCCATTTAAGGCTTGAAGTGCAAGCGAGAGCGCGGAACGAGCGACAAAGAGGCACAATCGGCCTCCGCGTTCGGCAGCGTTCGACATCTGTCTCTCTCCTACTCGAGTGAGCGATGCGTCTGCGTGGACAGCTGCTATACAATAATACATTTCCATTTACCTCCTTCTCTATATCCATACAAAATATCTATCAAACAAATAAAATTAAAATTTTCTTTTGAAAAATGAAACCATTCCATCAGTATTTTCTTATGACGTTGTCACGTTCAACTATCGTCAGTAAACCGACTTTACAGACAACCGATTCTTCTATTTACAATCGCAGCACAAGCGTGACTAATAAAACAGGCATCAAGGTTTTTGTGTAATTTGGACCTAGATATGTTATATTATTTTTTATTATTTACTAGTTGCCCCGACAGACTTCGTTCTTTCAAAAGTTATTGGCCTTACCTACTCCAGTACAAAAAATAAATAAATAAAACGCATTTTAGAGTAATCAGTTAACACCCATATAGCCTAACTAACTTGAATACATGCTAAAGATAATCCTAACGCATTTTGATTGACGTCAAATGTTTGACAGCTGGGGACAAATATTTTAATTTACCCTGTGGTCTGCATGGGAAGAGAAAAGTGTGGTTTTTACGTTTTTCTGGGCAATGTTACCAATTTTTCTCTTCATAAGAACCTTCCCCAGACTTCAAGGACTATTAAAAAAAAAAATTATCGAAATTGGTGCAGCCGTTCTCGAATTTTGCGCTTAGCAACACATTTAGCGATTTATATCGATTCAGTTGAATAATTTGGTCAGTAGTAGGGACTAGTAGACTGGTGCATATTTCGTTGTAATCGCCCTGTATATTTCGTACAGAACCAACTTTATCTTTACCTACATTCGAATATGCATAATGGGTCGTATTTGGAGAATTCGCGATTGTAATTGGTAATTTCTTAAGTACGCAATTACATTTGATGTCAAATTTTATTACATTTGCAGTAGAGTTTCATTTACTTGAGTTTAATTTTCAGGTTCATTACTTAAGGTCAAATCGACCGACTGTGTTTCTTGTAATGTAACTTTTATAAACGTCTTCAGTATCTTATTCTTAAATCACTACATGCCACTGATGGTAAGTACCGCCGGTATTTTAATGGTACGCAAAATAAGATTCGTAAACGGCAAATTATTAACAATTTTTAATCGCTATTGGACAAATCACGATTCATTTATTTTCAAGATGGCTTAATCTGTTACGGGCATTTGAAACTTTACGGTAATTAAATACTGCAATGATGCTAATTCATTGTAGGAATTAAGTAATTATACGGTACATTATGCGTATCTGTTTCAAGATTATACGCACGTTTAATTTTTTTACTGCCGTCTACACAGCGATATTTTAAACATTTCACTTTTGCTGCTGTTGCTACATTCAGTCTAACTAATTGGCGTGTTTTCCATTTTAAAAAGTTTATTGTTGAATAAATATTCAAAAAATTGGTCAGTAACCATTTTCAGAACAGTCATTTCATTTGATCACGCACTAACACCTTGGGGTGTATGTCAATACGTCAAGGGATGTTTTACAATTGGGATCCGTTAAATGGGCAGAGCAAAACAAACATGGTCACGATGAGGTATAATTTCCTATAAACCCTATACAGTGTAATTGTGAGTTCTTTAAAAAGCAATCAAATGATTTGTATCAGTACACAATAGGTGATTGGGCTGATGTAATCACTGGAAAATGAATTTTCTTGAAAGGGAATCTAGGAAGTTAGATAATTCAAGTTGGAAGAAGCAGCAGAGATAGAAAACAGAGAATAGCGTAGGGTCGCATCGCCTTCAACAAAACGAAGTTAATGTGACGAACGGTTAATTTAGAAATTCGAAAAAGGTTGTTAAAGGTGTGTCTGGAGCGCGGCGCTGTACGGGTGCGAAATTTGGACGGTATACGCGGGGAAAAGGAAAGGTTAGAAGTGTTCGAAATGTGGTGTTACAGGCGGATGATGAGAATACCGTGGATAGGGAAGGTTAGAAATGAGGAGGTATAAGGAAGAATAGGAGAACAGGGGACTATGGAAGTCAATAAAAAATAGGCGAGATCCCTAGACAAAAATTTTCAGTCTCTCAGAGTCTTCCAGAGTCTTTCAGCGTCTCTTACAGTCTATCACAGTGTCTCAGTCATTGCCTAGGTGTTTTTATGGATCTCTCACAGTTTCTGTATGAGAGACTGGAACTATAAAATTGATAATTCAGAGATTCGAGTCTCTCACATAGAGACTGAATGAATAAAACTGAAAAATTGAGAGACTCAAGTCTCTCGTAGAAAGGCTGGGATCTCTGAAATATGTTGAATTTAGAAAATTTTAACCATGTCTATCGAGACGCCACTTATTGAGGATTCGAGCCTCTCGTTCACAGACTGGATACGAAATGAGGATCTCTCTATAAGCGACTCGAGTCTCTCGTTCAGAGACGCTAAACAGTATTTTTGACAGTCTCTCGACAGTCTCTCTCAGCGACCCCAGAGACACTCGATTAGAGACGGAGTCTCGAGTCTCGCTTTCAGAAACTCTAAGAGACTGAACGGGATAGGTTGGTAGGACAGCTTCTCAGGCATGAAGGACTAGTCAGAGACATATTAGAAGCAGAAACGGGTGTTAAAAGGAGTACAGGTAGAACTAGATTAGATAACTCTTTACAAATAGTTAAGAATGTGAGATGTTCCAGTTTTAGGGAAATGCGAAAATTAACTCAGAATCGGAGTGAGTGGAGGTGCATGTTCAATCAGTCTTAGGACTAACGACCTTATGTTTATGATGAAGAATAAAAAATCAGGATTTATAGTACTGATTCACAGTACGGTTCACTGCGTTTTCACCACACCTTAGTTGTATGTTTCATCGCCAGATAGAGGGTAGTCCATATGGCAGATACCGATTGAAAATTTAAAAACTATTCAATGTTGTCTATACCTAATTAATTAATTCAATTTCTTTGAACAGCGAATAACCATATTGCTGCAGTCCGGATTTTAATTTGCGGTTTCAAAAAGGTGAATAGTCCCATTCAAAGGAAAAACTCTCTCATATATTATTGAATTAGAAGAGTCCTAGAATAGAAACGTACATTTTAACAAAGGTTCTTTATGCCTACACAGACTCGTGTGAGCTCAACCGAAAACGTTATGACCTTATACAACGCGGCGCGGTTGATATGTAAAAAATATGTGTACTCGCGTATAAATAGAAGAGACATGCAAAGTCATTCTACAGTAAAGTGGGATGACCTTTTTTGATTTTAGCGGATATGATTTACTACACGTCGTACACATGTAGGCACATGTGTAGTATATTTAAATTTGAGTTGAAGCTGTCGGTGTAACACTTCCATGAGAAACTTCTTCCGCGGATTAATCGTAAGTAGATTTAATTACACGTTTGCATTTTCCGATTTAATATGATTTGGCAGATGCTAGATAACTGGGTCAAAGTTGATTCCTTCTGAAGACGGTAGTTGTCTCCTAGTTTGTAATTTAGTGTTACTCTTATTTTTCGAAGAGACCTACAAAAGCTCAGCATGCTTCCAGTCAGCACATCATTTTATTCAGCGTGAAAAATCCCCACGTCCGTTATAGTTTCATATATATACTAATTGATTATATAATTATAAAAAGAGATAGCAAAGCTGTCATGTTGCAGAAATATCCCCCGAATCCGTTTGAGAATCAGGCCCGGAAGATCATGTTCGATCCGGCCAAATATGTCCCATGGTTAATGCCCTACAATTGCGGTTCGGATACTGCCATAAACTATCGATGCGATACTTTTTACAGTAGGTCTTATATTGAAATTATCTACTAAAATGGTTATTTCCTTGGTAAGTCGTACATTTGGGGAAAAATGCATCCACAAAGTATTTGAATTTCTCGATGTAAATCCAAAAATATAAATTCAAATGTCTAATTATAAAATGACGTAAGATTCCGGGCTTGTTGAGAATAGTGTAACGTAAGTCAAATCATGAGATTAGACCATATTGCTTAACGTTCAGGAGGACACTACACCAATTCGTTTCGGGTTCGTTGCCTTGGTCTAAGTTCTTCTGTGGTTTTCTTGAATCACTTGGGCAAATGCTAGACATCAATATTCTGGTGTCTTCCACCCTACCCTCCAACGTATTCCGCAGGAACTACCCTTCCCCTGGTATTAATAGCTGAAATGAGATACCTAAAAGTTACATGAGGAAACCGTACTATACGGGAATGGTGAAGAACGTGGGATGTTCCAGGATTCTGATGTATGACCAACCAGTTTCTGGATTGATGGCGCTATATATCATGATAACTTCGTCACCCTATGTTATTTTACATTTTTCCTCTTCTATGAAAAGTTTTTAGGCTTGATTAGCTACATCAGGTACATCTAATTCATTTGATATTTATCCATTTTTAGTAATTCTTGAAAAACAAAACGAATAGTTGATCTCTCACACTCTCTGATGAGGTCTAAAAATGATCTTTTATTACTTCACCTTTTCAAACATTTCCCTAATGTGTTACAAATTCCAGCACATCTTAGACTGACCTAAATACCTCTGACAACTAAAATAATAATGACATTATTTGCCTCCAGTTGAATTAAAAAAGCAATCAATAGATTAAGTGTACAAGTTCGTTTATGAATCGAGCGCGTAGATGCAGCTGTGTATACGAGTGAGTTATTTTCGGAATGTTAACGATGTCGTAATCACATCGTGCGGAAAAAAGAGGATTGGGTAGGTATCGTTTACCGAAGATCCCGTTAGAACAATTCACGATTTTCAGCAAAATATCGTCGAGCGTACTCATCCTTGGCCAAGTGACCTGGCGTGTCTACGTCGTCGCTGATCTTTAGCCGAGTCTTAAATAGACGTGGTTGCTGTTTACGGGACCTCGCGATGACCCCTGTCATGTCGGTCAGCTCGAGAGTTGCATAGCATAATCGCAAGGATTGGCTCGGCGCAACTTGTACCGTTGCATGGAGAATTATGTCATCTCTATCACTGCATATTTGGTTAAAAGAGACGCTTCCCGAACGTTTTGCACGATCTCCTCGCGTTCGTCCTCTCCCATTAACGCTTTATCGAACAACACGTGAAATTGATGGGTAACTGATTTTGTGGGAAGCATGCCGACGAATCGTCGACTTCCGACAAATACGATCAAATGGAATTCAGCAGCCAGACCGTAGGAAAAATTTCCATTGAAGTTCAATGGGAATCAATTTAAAATTCGAAAATTCCATTCAAAACCATTTGGCATAAATGGAAAAATAATTGTTTCCATTTACAATATAATTCCTGGCCACATATACTATTAGCCTTTTTCGATACAGTTTTTGCTTGCCCAGCTGCAAGAGTAGTGATATTGCCAATTAGGTGGTGGAAAATCAATAATCTAGTTTTACCTATGCATGCATGTTGGGGTTACGTGAGGGACCACCACGGCAGTAGAGTGAGAGACAAGCAAGGTGGTAAGATGTTTGATTAAAACGGTATATTTTATTTAGACGTTGAGCATTTTTGCTCTAAAAAGACGGAAGACGTATTTATGGTGATTACACGAAGACGTATGTATTTTGGAAGACGCGATACATTGAATATTGTATATAAGTTGTATATATTTAGTTCCTGTTTGTTACTCGTTTTGCTGTTTGCTGTTTATATTCATTATTATGTTTATTATATATGTATTTAACTACCCCGAGCCTTTTATTAAACAACCCCTAGACAACTGAAAAAGCTTACATTAGAAGCATTGTTTGATGATTTTAAACCATGCCAAAATATAGAGGAGACCGAAGTTATCTGTGAGAGTGATGTAGTTTTATCAGAAGCAGGTGAAAAAAAACACAATGATAAAGAGCCAGACATCCAGGCACGTGTCAATGGAAATCCCATTGAGTTCGGGAATGGGAATCCCATTCTCCATTTATTACCATTAATTATTTTCAGTGGTAATTTAATGGCATTTTTTTAATGGAAATTGAATGGAAATTTTTCCTACGGGAGTACATAAACTATACTGCAAAAATAGGTGTGATAGTGATAAATAGGATCATGTGACTCAGCGATGATTTTTTTATTTATCCGTCCAGATAAACAGGTAGGCTCTTGAAGAACTTTAAATGCCCATATTCACGACCTCACGGTAATAAAAGTTTTTAAAAAACTGAGATGACTGTAAGAAGGCTAATTACATGTCGTTATCGCCTGTTCGATTTTTGTCGTTTAAAAGCGAATCGGGCGCTCCAGTATCTTGCAATTGCTCAGTTGTAAATGAAAGATCGAAGCGACCAACTTTCATTAATATCGCGTAATGGAATCCATTTGAAAGGGCGTTTCACGTTTACGAGGCCTCATAAAACAGAATATAATGCATAATCATCTAAAACGGACCGCGGTGCGGCAGGGCAATGAGAGCGCGAGGGATGGTCTCGAGCGCCATCGTGTGCATCATTAAAATCTACTGAGTGCCGCGGCGAACTTTCTGATAAGGACACGGACTAACTAACTACACCGTACCGCCGCACTACATCGTCACCGTGGCATTTACTTTCAGTCATTAAACGTAATCATTCGACCAAGTTTTAAGATTGATGACTGGCGCCTTAATGGATGCGACGACGGCGCGATGCTACTCGACGATCTGCCTCAGGCGTCAGCTGGTTGATTCGCGTTTTCACAAACCGCCGAAGATTTGCACTAAACGGGAGTTAAATTAACTGCTCTTGTTTAATCTCTTTGGCCCCAACTAGGTAACTGTTGTAAAATGTGAATAATACTCAGCTATTTATTTCACTGCAGGGAAAATTTTCCTGGTAACGAGTATAAAAAGCGCAATATCCTCCAAAAAATGTAACATCAGTACCTAAAATTTTACAAAAATAACATCTTTAGGTAGAGACATCAATTAATCTAAATTTCGGTACCAATGTGATTCTGAAAATGCGAATGAAAACATGTCGTTTCAGTCTGTTAAAAGGGGGGAGTCCGTACAAAGGGTGGTATTTGAGGGAGATCATATTAGTAAATTTAATCTTGTAGACAAGTACGAGTAAACAAATCTAATGTAAAAATCGTTGCATTGATTGGTATATGTATAGATCAATCAGGAAGAGCAAAGGGCTTCAGAATCAAAGACAGTCAACTGGTCAATTAAATGCTCATTAAATGTCCATTCATGTGAAATTAAATGTCGCGGGCATTTTTGCAATAGTTTTGAAAAGTGTCCAAAGCATGAGAAATAAAATTGGTTAAAAAATGAAAGTACCTGTTTTGGTCCCACACTAATTAAATGTTTATTAAATGCTTTAAAAACAGGTGAGGTACGAATTTAATGCACTTATTACTTTTCCAGTAAATAAGATTTCGCCTTGGGCAGTACGTTGGCATTTAATGAGCGTATGATTTGTGCATAACCAAAATAGATGTTTCCATTGTTTAAACAATTTTTCGCTCCTGTTCTAGTCACTTAATCTTAAGCTAGCAGAACGATTATTTTTAAAATAATGCCCAGAATGTTTGTTGCGATACTCAATTAGCTTTAAATAAAATGGGAGAGGTGTTGACAAAACAATATTGTATGGAAATAAATAAAAGTAAAAAAAAATACAGGTTTGCAAAGGATGAAAAAGTAGGGCAGGAGCGAATATAAAGGTAGGATACGAAAACTTAGAAGAAATTACTAATTTAGATATTTTGGTCAGTCAGATAAGTCAGGACGGAAGGAGTAGTAGGGATACAAAGCAGAAGATAGCGCAGGGTCGAGCCGCTTTCAATAAAAAGAAGTCGCTTCTATGCTCGCTAACGGTTAATTTAGAAATTCGAACAATATTGTTAAAGGTGTATGTTTGGAGTGTATGAGTGTGAAACATGGACGGTGGGCGCGGCGAATTAGAAAAGATTAGTAGCGTTCAAAATGTGGTATTACAGGCGAATGATGAGGATACCGTGGATAGGGATGGTTAAAAATTAAGAAGTATTAAAACGAATAGAAGTACAGAGGACTATGGAAGTCAATAAGAAATAGGCGAGATAGGTTGGTAGGACACCTTCTCAGGCATGAGGGTCTAGTCAGAGACATATTAGAGGCAGAAACAGGAGTTAGGAGGAGTAGAGGTAGACCTAGATTAGATTACTGTTCACAAATAGTTAAGGATGTGGTAGGTTTTAGTTTTAGGGAAATTCGAAGATTAACTCAGGATATGAAAGAGTGGAAGTGCGTGTCCAACCAGTCTTATCACTGACGACCTTATGATGATGATAACATTAATTTTTACATTTGATACGTCGAGTTATGAACTGCTTATGTTTTCGTGCAGAATTGTGGGTTTTACTATTTTATTTAACTAAGATTGGCAGAACCCCATTTGATTTTTTAGTATCGTCTACAAATTGAACTTTAATTGGAAAATGAATCGTCGCAAGGTGGTGATTTGAACATCGTTGATACCGAAGTTAACTACGGCCAAGTGTTAACTGCGCGTTATTATTATCTTTTCGGTGTTTAATTAGTGAGCGGGACGCCCCTATAAAAATAAAAAAAAAGAAGCGGCGGGGTTCCCAAAGAAAATTTTCAAGTTATTTATTTGCTGAAAAGTTCGCCAGCCGGAGGGATGATAGCGCCTTAATTTGTAAAAGAATGAGGAAAGTGAAGTCTAATGGTTATTTGCCCGCGTCGCTTTTGTTTAGCGCGCGTAAAAGAGAAAGGGGGCGCTTCTTCATTTAAATTTAGCTTTGTACTGAATACCACGTGATAAATGGACTATCGGGCCAGTTCATTAATTAAAAAGTTTCGTCGTGGGCTGATCCGATGGACCGTTTAATCAAAGCCGCCCGTTTCCGCTGCTGCCGCCATCAATGTCCTCCCCCACTCCGTCCTCTCCTAAGTCTGCCCCCTCCCGTCTCCTCCCACGGTTTTACTACTCCCCGTCTTGTTTTTCCTTTCCCAACGACGTCAGCGTCGTTTTGGTTGCGCTTCGTCCTTTATTAGTCAGTCCAAATGATTTTATTCTATAATGAATTTTTTCACTTATTTACTAACATTAATTGAATTCCAATTCTTTCGGCGCTTTCCAAAATTAATTGCTAACAGAGTGACAGATTGGATCTTCTTTATTTATTTCTTAAAAAGTCCAATTTATTTCGTTGCGTCTCTTTTCACTTTGGATAATTTTTAGATCGATTTAACGAACTCGGATTTACGTAATGAGATTGTTCTTTCTCAAATAATAAATAATAATGTTCCAATAAATGAAACTAATGATCAAGTTGAGGAAATAATATTTGACCTAAGATAAGCGTCCGGATAATCAGAGTATCGTCGCGATATTCCTCGCAAACCTAAGAAGTGTTGGTGGAAAAATATTACGTTTACTCCTAAGAATATAATGGCAGATTAAATATTGTAAATGTATCAATGATTTTGTCGATTGTTCTGTAAGGCACTTTACTTTGAAGTAATTAATATATTATTTTCTAGTTTTTAGTTTTCGAAATCGGTTTTGTCGGTTTTTGTTTTTTTTTTCTAAAAATTAACACATACTTTTCAATTTTTGATGTGTATTTATTTTTTGTTTTTGTTGATTTTTCAAAAAGCAGTAAATCAATTTCGATAAAATTTATATGGGACCAGCTCTGAAGTATGACCTACCAAACAAAACAAGAATAATAAAAATCAATTTATAATTGTCGGACTAATCGCGTATGAAACATACAAATGAAAAATAAAGTCGAATTGAGAACCTCCTCCTTTATTGAAGTCGATCAATGGTGAGTTTTAATTGCCTAAAATAAAGGCTGCTATTGTAATATTTTTGATAAAATTTAAGAATCACTTTTCAAAATTATCAACTTTTCAAAAAGAAATCATCAAAACCAAGTTTATTTTGTGGTACCAGCCAAGATTTACTAGAGAATTCGAGAGTATTTTAGGTAAACTGGGTTTTCGAATTGCGCATAGTTTAAACTTGAATTCCCTTTAAACTCTAACCCTACTAATAATTGTAACACACATTAGTAAAAGCGAACTTTAATTTATTTTATCTAGTTTTTCATTCAGTTCAGTAGTTCAATTCCACAGAATTCCATTAAAGTTTCCTGCGCCATGAGTTTTATGCAACGGTTACTGTTAATTTAATATATGTACTTATGTAGTACTATTTATTGCGATAGTAATTAACCTAGTTAACAATTCAAACTCATTAGTTCTGAATGAATATTTTATATCATGTTTAAAGCCTTCTGCTGCTTTGAACAAAGAACGTTCCATGTCTAAATTACGAAAAATGAAGCGAGATTCAAGCAGTAACTGAAGGTTTCAAAAGTGAAACAATATCTACAGTATCCAAATAAACATTTATTCGGCCACGGGATTTTTCAC
>NW_020438883.1:1309600-1356082 GCF_000699045.2 Agrilus planipennis
CTTTGGGTTTACGCACCAATGTTCGACCACTAAACTACGAGAGGTGACAACAGCAACCAAAACCAACCGACCTACAAGATTAACGATTTTCAGTATAATATTTTATATTAATGAAATGATTTTTTTTTTTTCGAACTATCATAGCAAATTATTGAAACAATTTTAACTTTTTTTCTTTTTCTTTTTTATAACTGCATTTAGTCTAATGTTATTTTACATTTGTGATTTCGTAGTTAATCAAATATTAATGTAGAATTACTTATAAGACGGGAATGCTATTAATGCTAATGGTTAATTAAATCCGTATTGTTATTCAGAAGTACAAAGCAATTATTTACTTATTTATGTAACATAATGAACTTATAAATAGCATCCGTTTCTATAAATAAACGTATAATTCTTTATTTTCCGTCTTAGTTCAGCTTAAATTGAGTGTATATAGTAAAAAGTGCAACTGCCGCAAGCATTAGCGCGTATGGACGCACATACTTGCATGTACATGCGAAGGCGCAAGCAATTTTAGAAGATTTAATTAATCCATCGTAATTAACGATGTTTCAGAAAGATATCACGAAGGCTTAAAGCCAGCAGAGCAGTTTTAATGTGAAGATCATTTGACGCGAACTGGTATTCAAATGCAGTAGAATAGAACTAGGTAGTGGCATCGCTTAAAGATTAATGTCTAACTAACGTAAGCGAGGAAAATGTATGGTAATTCCGCGTATCTGCGACAGCTCCTGCAGAGGATGTTGAACAAAAAATTACTCAGAAGCGTGAGAATTAAATAAACTACGTAAGTTGTAATAAGGCTGCTCTATTAAAAAAAGGTCAAACTGAAATATTGAAGATGGCTGAAAGTAATGTTACGACCCGATAACATGGAAATTGTAGACCATAAACGTCTGTTAGTCCAGGCAATATGAGCGGGTGATAAGGAAAAGATATTCAGATTAAATTTTATTCGAAAAATTCTCCCGAATACAATGATATAGGTTGCCACCCGGTATCCCGGTCGGGTATCGATTAAATAAAGGGTAAAAAACAACTTTTTATATTTTTAAATTTCTAAAACAAACTGATATTAGTAGGTACATATTAAATTTAATAAGATACCTTATCAAACAGATTTATTGCATAATAGATACGTTAATTTGGTTAGTGTTGTTATTAACCATGCATCGACTAGAAACGTCCAGGTCAATTCGGATCAAGTAGATCTAAAAATAAAATACCGTTACTAATTAATATTCCATATTTTTGGATAAGTAATTCAAAACTATCGCGCTATTCAACTGTAGATAAGCTGCTGAACTATAACTGAAATGAAATTGGGTGTGTCGCGGTGCTCAATTTTACAACGTATTATTCTTTTTATCACTATAAATAGGCCAATAGGGCTAAATCTTCAAAATTTCCTTCCACTCGTGTATAATGAATAACTAGTTTAAACAAACATTCATACGAAATATTCAATATTCTAAATAAATACGTTCTAATTTCTGTATCTACAACATAAAATTTTATTTCAATAACTACACATAATAAAGAAATACTTAACTTCTATAAAGTAACACGTCATGCATAAAGTACCTACCTAGACCTAATTCAATATTTTCGATAGCTATAATAATTGTCAGTTAAGTCGTCCATCTAATTTGATTAAGCGCAGTTAGAATATCAAAGGCCAGACAAGATGGTAAAAAGTGGGTCAGGTCAGTGCGATGGTTGTAACGCTCGGTTTCGTTTTGATATTGTTACGAAAAATGAATTGCATTTTCATATTGTTCAATCCGAAATCATGATTTGAGAACAGCGCTGGAACCGGACAGCTTTTTAGTTTCCATTGAAGAATTAAATTAGAGCGAAGTTAAGAAATCTAATAAAGATTTACATTTCAAACGAGCTGACGTTAGGGCCTGGCTTTTACCCTTTAAATCTCATTGCCTACTTTTAATTACCTATTTAGATAAGTATTAACTCTCTCATCTTTAGCAAGGAAATTTTAAAAACGCCAAAATAATTAAATCTACTACCTGGTTTTTATTCCATTGTGCACCCTTGACTATTACTAAAGAGTTAACAGTTTCAAATGTAAATAATACTGTGGTACTATGGCGGCTCGTTGTGAAATGGTGTTTGGCAATTGTGCAAATGATAATTCAATTTTAGTTGATACTGCCAATTTTTGATAACAGATAAATAATCTTTTAGTGGAAAGCGTCGATCTAGAAATAAAAACACGCCGATTTATTGGCTTAAATACAGCTCATTAATCTGTTTAAGTTTGTGGTTTTCTGATAGCAAATGGTTGCGGAAGGAAGCAATACGAGTTTCCGAAGTACTGCGCAAAACTGTCTTTGGGGCCCAGTTAAACAATGTAAAGATAAAGGATATACCGCGTCGCGCTCGGTTAGAGATCAAAAGAATTAATTAATTAAGAGTTGTCTGCTATTCAAAATAAATGCGTACTTTTTTCAAGAAACACTGCTTTAGAGTTAATGAAATGTAACTATAATAACTAGCTTCATTAACTAAAAGTCTCCTCTAATTTTAGGAATCCGATGGTAACGCAAACTGTAACATTCTGTGATGCCTCTCTATGTTGACCCTAGACAAAAATTATCAGTCTCTCAGAGTCTTTCAGCGTCTTACAGCGTCTCTGAGAGCGTCTCTCGCAGTCTTTCACAATCTCTCAATTATTACCTAGTGTTTTTATGGATCTCTCACAATCCTGTATGAGAGACTCGAACGATAAAATTGTTAATTCAGAGATTCGAGTCTGTCACACAGAGACTGAATGAATAAAACTGAAAAATTGAGAGACTCGAGTCTTTCGTAGAAAGACTGGGATCTCTAAAAATTTTAACCATGTCTATCGAGACACCATTTATTGAGAGGTTTGAGTCTCTCGTTCAGAGTTTCGAGTGTCTCGTTCAGAGACTGGATACGAAATGAGGTTCTCTCTATGAGCGACTCGAGTCTCTCGTTCAGAGACGCTGAACAGTTTTCTTGACAGTCTCTCGACAGTCTCTCTCGGCGACACCAGAGAGTCGATGAGAGACGGAGACTCTGAGAGACTGAACATTTTTTTTATCTCAGGTAGTTATAACTAAAGATTGCAAAACTTACTTCAAAGTCGCAGAGCAACGCATCTGATGGTACTTTTATCGATATATCGCAGTATAAGTACATAAAATGTCAAACATTGGGACATAAAATATAAATTTTATCTAAAAAAAGTTGTCTTAAAATTCAGGACTGTCCGAAAAGCAACAAATAAGCGAATGACCTGAAAACAGTTTCTTTCAAAAAAAAAAGAGTAACAAGCAGTTGATTGCCGCGTGTCCGGCACTTCCACATACGAGAATAACAAATTTCATCTCGTCTTTTGACCGATGAATCGACAAAAATTTCGCGTGATAAATTACCTTGTGCCGCGGCGCGTCAAGCAGCCACATTATAAGCACATAACCTAACGGTTAGCAACGGTATAGCTTATATAAAACGATTTTAAACGATTGCGATCCACAATAACATAAAACCGGGTACATCACACAACAGGCCACAGGCAATCCGTTACAATATCTTTTTTGTAACAATTTTAGTTATCAAACGCTAACACACCTAATATGGTAACACGGCCATATAGTAATAGGAAAGCATAGGAGTATAACACGTAGAACATTGCCGTTTTCGTGATTAGCGTCGCATTAACAGAGCAACAGGTTTTTGTACCTAGGAAAATTGAAATAATTTGCTTGACAGTAATAAGTGAAACAAATAAGGTAAATTGCCTTGTCAGACATGATGTGCTACATATCATTTGTTCTATTTTCTTTATTTTTATGTGCTTAATTAACAACAGAAAATAACGTTCCGGCAACGTACAATAGATAGTATTTTCACTTAACGTAACGGATATCTCTCGCTCCACTTTAATTTATTATGGCGGGTCGTATCTTTTCGACTAAATTTTCCTATTTATTTCAGTCAGTCCAACTTGTACACTGACTCTCCAAATTACGAAAGAAGTATATAAGGATATAAGTAATATCGCGTTAAGTTTAGGTTACAATAACTTAAGGTTTCCCCTTCCCTTTTACAGTTACAATCGCTGAGGGTAGGTTAGATTAGGTTAAGTTAACCTAGCCTAACCCCGAGGTTCCGAAAAAAACTTGGGCTCTGTACTAGACAAAGGAAAACAAAAATCCCACATCAATATCTTTTTGCTAACAGTATTCTAATCTAGGTTTTTCAATACACCTCTTTACTCCTGCTTCTACTTCTAGTATTGTATGCTCTCACTAGCCCTTAATATCCCAGAAGGTGAACCACCATCTTATACTTATCGACTTCCACAGTGTCCTCTGTTCTTCTATATTTTCCAATACCTTCCTATTTATAAACATTTCTCTCCATGACATTTTCATTATCCGCCTTTACGGCAATGAATGATAAGGAAGTGTATAAAATTGGTTTCTCTAACCGCAAATTCATTTTTGTTGTTTTTATAAAATAATTCGAAGTGGTCTGTATTCTGTCGAAACTGCCAGATTCGATCTTTTTGGATCTCATCAGCGCGCCGCAGGCAGCTCCGACAGAACACAGACCGACTTTTACCTGCTGTCTTAACAGTGCGTTTTAGAAAATACTACAAATGGCGCAGTAAACGCCATCTGTAGCACGATGCTACATTTTAGGATTACGTATGCTCCTAAAATGTAGCATCGTGCTACTGATGGCGTTTACTGCGCCATTTGTAGTATTTTCTCAAACGATAATTTTTATGTCGATTTTCCAAAAAAAAAAAGGACATGGATACTCTATACGCACAGCTTCTTAATTGTCTTTCAATACAAATTCTACGTATGTAAGTGCTTCAGTTAGCAGGAGTAATTTAAACGCGTCATGCAGTATCATTAATAAAGATGTATTTAAAGTCGACTTGAGAAATACCAGTTCTAACGTCTAATTATGGTAATTTCTATGCGATTTATCAGTCTGCTTAGTGTTCATCTCCTGCAGCCCTCGCTTCTATGTAAGTCTATGCATTTTATTTTTCATGGGGATCTCTTCCATAATCAGCTCTTTCAGTTAATTCAAATTCCGCCAGTATATCTAATGAGAATTAAAAGAAGCGCTTCCTGTTCTCCTTATATGGTCCCTAATTCGCAAAAATGGCATTAGTTTCTGTACTCTATTAGTTCCGCGATTATGTTAGGCTTTCGGGAAAGAGCGAATATAAAGATAGGAGACGAAAAATTAGAAGAAGTTGCTGATTTTAGATATCTAGGAAGTCAGATAAGTCAGGACGGAAGGAGCAGTAGGGATATAAAGCAGCGGATAGCGCAGGGTCGTGTCGCCTTTAATAAAAAGAAGTCACTTCTATGCTCGCGAACGGTTAATTTAGAAATTCGAAAAAGGTTGTTAAAGGTGTATGTTTGGAGCACGGCGTTGTACGGGTGCGAAACATGGACAGTTGGCGCGGCGGAAAAGAAAAGGTTGGAAGCGTTCGAAACGTGGTGTTACAGGCGAATGATGAGGATATCGTGGATAGAGAAGGTTAGAAATGAAGAGGTATTAGAAAGAATAGAGGACTCTATGGAAGTAAATAAGAAACAGGCTAGATAGGTTAGTAGGATACCTTCTCAGGCATGAAGGTCTAGTCAGAGACATACTAGAGGTAGAAACGGGAGTTTGGAGAGGTAGAGGTAGACCTAGGTTAGATTACTGTTCGCAAATAGTTAAAGATGTGGGCTGTTCTAATTTTAGGGAAATGCGAAGTTTAGCTCAGGATAGGAAAGAGTGAAGGTACGTGTCCAACCAGTCTTAGAACTGACGACCTTATGATGATGATGATATAAAAAAAGACTGAAACATTACTAGCCCTAAAAGTGAATTATGAATAGTTGCCACAGATGCTATATCAATTTTAGCCTAGAGATATGCAACAAAGTAAGTACATAATCATTTGTAAGAAATCATGTTAAATTTACGGTAAGATGTTATTATGTGCAATTTCTCGTTTACAATTGGATTGTAAGTTAATTCAAAATAATATAGTTACAACATTCGCAACTGTTATTTATATACAATGTTATCGAAATTAGATCGCCTGAATGATAATGGTTACATACCGGCATGCTTCCTTACCCTAACCGAAAGCGAACAACTCTATCATTTGTAACCAATACAAGATAATCGAACGCAAAAGAATCCATAAGAATAACCATCAATTTAGCTTTATTTCATTGTGGCTTTGAGAAACCCCAAGAAACCGACGAATAAAAAAGTATTAATGTGAAAATTTTCCATTTTCCATCCACTACAAACTATTCGATTCTCGGCGGGGGTGTGACAACTGCTACAAAAATTTTCCCTCATTAGCCTGAGAAAATTGATAATGAATTTTCACATTAATATTTCATTTTAACCACTATTAATAATTAAAAATGTCATAGTGTTTCATATATTTGCATTAGTAAAAAATCGACGGATCTGTAACCTTGTAGGCTCGGTTTGTCGTGGTTGCTGTTGTCATCTCTTGTAGCTTAGTGATCAGAGCATTGGTGCGTAAAGCCAAAGGTGCCGGGTTCGATTCCCGGCGGGGGTNAACCACTATTAATAATTAAAAATGTCATAGTGTTTCATATATTTGCATTAGTAAAAAATCGACGGATCTGTAATTTTGTAGGCTCGGTTTGTGGTTGTTACTGTTGTCATCTCTTGTAGCTTAGCGATAAGAGCATTGGTGCGTAAAGCCAAAGGTCCCGGGTTCGATTCCTGACCGGGGGTTTGACAACAGCTACAAAAATTTTCTCTCATTAACCCCTGAGGTGGTTTGTAGTGGATTGATAATGAATTTTCACATTAATATTTCATATTAACCACTATTAATGATAAAAAATGTCACAGAATAAAAAAGTAAAACGAAAAACATATATCGTCCTAGCCTAACGACGATGTAACGCACAATTTATGCTGTTAAACCTTTCTCTATAATAAGCCTCGAACATGTAGGAGCAGAGGGATATTTTTCAATTAATCTCATACTCCAAGTGCTTATCGCAATGTTACAATAAGCAGAAGTGTGAGTAGAAGATCGGACACAATCGATTTTATAACAACGAGCGCGGCGATTGCTTCCCAATGCTCTTTTACGGCAAATAAGTCAACAAAAGTGCAGGACACGAATAGTTACAATGCGTGACTTGTTCAGATAACTTTGTATGCGCAGACGAATTAATTAGCGCCCTATTGCAGTGGCGTAGAAATGGAAAGTTTAGCATGGAACAACACGTTAAAGAATTTTTATGATTGAATATGGTAGTTCGGCCTCTAAAGATGATAATTTAAGGGGAGTGTATTTAAAAAAGGTACCCCTTTCAGTTTTCTCCAAATAACTCAAAATGGAAGCAATTTTACTTGCAAATCGCCGTTTCTTTTTGCTTTGAATCGTCTATACCTTTTTTCCTGGACAATTTAGGTATATATAATGTTCAAAGAAAAGATAGCTCTTAAAAAAATCACTTCCAAGACTCCACGTTTTTCTATCCTGAGCTAATCTTCGCATTTCCCTAAAACATCCCACATCCCCTTAACTATTCGGTATACATATTTTCTGAACAAAGAAAGCAAGTTTAAATTGTGTTTAAATTTGTTTATATTGTGGAAATGTAAGTAGATATTTGAATTTTTGAATTTTAATATAAATTTATCTAGAGGCTGAACACAGTGGAAGATTTAAACCCCAAAACTCAAGAGTAGTAATAATTGTTGATAATAATTTATATTGAAAATGTTTCACAGTAAAAAAAAACTACAGTTGAGTAGTCTCACAGTAATAAGTACGTAGAGTTCTAAGAACGATATCTTATTCTAAATCTTATGATCTTTGAATCTACAGAAATTCGACACGAATATTAATAAGACACCGATTTGTTATTTCTATAAAATTAGGTTTGTCTTAACTTGCCATACGTTTCGTTACAATTATCATTTTAAAAAAGGACCTATTCTGTAGCGTAATTAGTAAGTAACTGTTACAGTTTATAGTTATCACTGTTTTTAACTTTTTTACTTTTGTACTTCACTGTCTACAGTCAGTTAACAAGCGGCGGCGCTTGACGTTCACCATACATTTCTTTTAGTAAATAAAATACGTCCGCAGACGATTATGGTCAAAGTTTAATTGCTTCCTCGCTCGATAAGGTTCGCAAATATAGAAGGAATTCTTTTTTCAAACATCGTGTTTAGCTAATTCATTAATTACTTCATTAATTTCCCATAATTAAGGAGTTGCGAGCGACGTTGTTCAAAATGCGATCTTTAAGTTTAGTTAATTGGTGTCTTGTTTTTATTCAAACAAAACGAACGGTGGTTTCTTGTTATTCGATGTTACAGCCACATGTGAATAAAATTAGCTGGCCTAAAGTTCTATTCAAATTTAATTGGTCGTAAATTGACAAGGAGCTTTGTATACGTGTAAAAATGGTAATGATTTTTATTAAATTTGGTACAAATTATTCTCCAAATGTGCAGTAACGAAATTGAGATTCGCAGGTACGTAATAGCAGGTTGTAAACATATACGATTGGTACTTGTTCTCGTCGTTACAACCAAGAGCACTGGAATCGACCATCTGTGATACTAATTATAAATAGGTTAACGCGATAGTAAAACACAGTTGTTCAATTACGAACCCGTCGTGTCAATCACAATAAAATTTGCAATTTCTAATCAGGGATACATTAATTTGTATTAATAGCAACTTCTGTATTTCTATTTACGTATTGTAAGTTTCTGAATTGACCATTAAAATAAAAAGTCTACATACGTAATCATCATTGTCACAACGCCGTCAATTCAAAAATACTGATTAGATAGGTATCTCATTTATTCCTTTCAATCCTTAGACAATCCTCGCATTTCCCGAAAACTGATACATGCGCACATTAGAAGTAAGAGAACACACATGTCTGCAGAAAATACGTTTACAGCTAACTAGAATGAGTGTCTCTTAAGTTTATTTATTCTTTTGCCACGGTCTCCATTTCCTCTCTATGCCGGAAAAATCGTGTAAACCGTGTTCTCCGCTAGATAAACATGGAGACTTTAATGATCGGTCGAGAAACGAACCTAAATTTACATGTATGTTATTCTCAAATGTAAGACAAATAGTAGACAAAAGTCTAACAATTGATTCGCAAACCACCTAATACACAACTGAAGTATTTTTTGCGACCCTTCTTCAAGAAATCTATAAATAATTATATTATTAATGACTGTCAGTAAAATATTGGAACAAAACTTTGTACAACCCTTTTTGATTCGTTTACTACAATCTCCATTTCCTTTTGGTGCCGGAAAAACCGTGTAAACCGTGTTCTCCACTAGATAAACTTGGAGACTTTAATGATCGGTCAAGAAACGAACCTAAATTTACATGTATGTTATTCTCAAATGTAAGATAAATAGTAGACAAAAGTCTAACAATTGATTCGCAAACCACCTAATACACAACTGAAGTATTTTTTGCGACCCTTCTTCAAGAAATCTATAAATAATTATATTATTAATGACTGTCAGTAAAATATTGGAACAAAACTTTGTACAACCCTTTTTGATTCGTTTACTACAATCTCCATTTCCTTTTGGTGCCGGAAAAACCGTGTAAACCGTGTTCTCCACTAGATAAACTTGGAGACTTTAATGATCGGTCAAGAAACGAACCTAAATTTACATGTATGTTATTCTCAAATGTAAGATAAATAGTAGACAAAAGTCTAACAATTGATTCGCAAACCACCTAATACACAACTGAAGTATTTTTTGCGACCCTTCTTCAAGAAATCTATAAATAATTATATTATTAATGACTGTCAGTAAAATATTGGAACAAAACTTTGTACAACCCTTTTTGATTCGTTTACTACAATCTCCATTTCCTTTTGGTGCCGGAAAAACCGTGTAAACCGTGTTCTCCACTAGATAAACTTGGAGACTTTAATGATCGGTCAAGAAACGAACCTAAATTTACATGTATGTTATTCTCAAATGTAAGATAAATAGTAGACAAAAGTCTAACAATTGATTCGCAAACCACCTAATACACAACTGAAGTATTTTTTGCGACCCTTCTTCAAGAAATCTATAAATAATTATATTATTAATGACTGTCAGTAAAATATTGGAACAAAACTTTGTACAACCCTTTTTGATTCGTTTACTACAATCTCCATTTCCTTTTGGTGCCGGAAAAACCGTGTAAACCGTGTTCTCCACTAGATAAACTTGGAGACTTTAATGATCGGTCAAGAAACGAACCTAAATTTACATGTATTTTATTCCAAATTTAAGACAAATACTAAATAAGAGTTTAACAATTGATTTGCAAACCACCTAATACACAACTAAAGTGTTTTTTCGACCCTTATTCAAGAAATCTATAAATAAACGTGTAAAATGTATATTGTGTGGATTTGGAAGCGACCACACTTAAAAACAGTTAGCATGTCTTACGTAGTTAGTTTTCTTACAATATTCGATATTATTATAAAATACAAAATTGTATATGTAGATTGACAGTCATCTCGTAAGTATATTCCGTTGCATTCTATGTATGTATGTATGTGTGTATGTACTATTATAAGTAGTTTCCAATTTCTAATCTTTTTCTCCCTTTTTGATCCGTTTCATATACCAACAGGAATGTTAATCAACCTGGTACACGTTACTGAATGTGCAAACAAAAATACTGGAAATACAAAACGACCAAGCAACCCACTACAAGAGCCAAGAGCTCACATACCGTACAATGCACGCATACATGGCATACGTGACGTGTACCACCTGTATTGCTTACACGTGTATACCTAATACGTATCCGTATGCGGTTACGTGGAGGCCAAATAAAAGACATAATTATACCGCGTGCTGACATAACAAGACACAAGAGGAGACAAGGCCGCTGGCATCCCTCTTATTCAATTTATATCTGTCGTGAAATTAAAGGCGATGTAATTACTTTCAATTGAAAACCGTTCGACCGAGCCGCGCCGCACCGCACCGCGCCCGACCAGGACCGGACCGGACCGACACGGCGCTTCTTAGCGTTCGTCCGTCTTGTACTGTATATTACACATTCGCTGGCTTGCCGATTCCCTCTATCTCTATCTCTATATCATTCGTGCATCGGCAAATTAACATTTCAATAGAGCGACATGCGGTCATAGAAGGCAAACAATACAACACACTTAAAATTGCTAAGCAGGAGCCCCGATGAATTCACGATTGCTGTGTCTCTGTAATCCTATTGGTATAAGCGGGTATAATACAGACTGATTCAAAAATGACTTTACAACTTTGAAATGTCATAGAAATTTATTCACAGAACCTACAGAATTGATTGTAGGGTCAATTTGTAGGGAAACACATCAGGTTTTGACTCGCGTAGTATCGAATCGCTCCGTAATGAGCGCTAGTGGTAGTTGCGTTAAAGATGGCTGCCTTTACTGGTCCCGAGGATATTCGGCCTACAATTTATGATTGGTATATATGTTTTGAAGGAACAAGCTGCTTCGTAATGCTTAAGGAATCATCAGATCGTTCAAGCACATCGAGTAAGACAAAGTTTTATCAAAAAGCCCTACGAAATCAATCCAACGTGCTTCTCGCGAGCTACACATTCAACGAATTGACGCTAATACTTCATAAACAAAATGTTACAGAGGGATCGCTTAAAGCTGGCGCAGGTACCTGCACAACATACAGCTTTGGAACGAGCAAGTCCATTTAAATTGTGTTTCGAAAACGGTCAAGTTCAGTCAACAGATAAAAGTAATAAATTTTTATAACTTGTTCTATTGTTCAATATGGTGTAATTTTCAAAAAGATGAGCAATAGCATTTTGTTAAGTTTTGATAAGTTTCCGTTATAAAAATGCGGAACCAGATCCACAAGCGAATGTGAAAATGTATGCGGAACTTACGTAATTACAGAAACGAAAGCAGAGGTCTGTTGGAACACTATTTAAATACACGTTTGCATTGAAAACCGTACAATAAATTAACAATTGCATTTCAAAGTTGTAAAGTCTTTTTTGAATCACCTTGTATTAAGATCGCATAGGTACATATCTACGTAATCTTCGACAAATACTCTTCACAACACTGAAGAGGCTACTCAACTCGCAATTTCTACCTTTGCATTTTGGATATAAGATGTTCACCTGCATATCAATTCAACGTTAAACAAACTAATCGATAATCACGTACTTATATTTTTTTATGTTTACATACGGAGTTTCTAAAGTGGTGAACTATTCAATACGTGTAATAATATTATCGAAAGCATTCAGAGATAATCGTTTTCGTCTAAATGTTACGTAGCATATGTTGCAATTTTTATATTCAGACTACGCCACCTAAAAATCAAAAAATCCTTTTTATAATTCTGCACTTACAATGTCGCTCATTTGTTATTCATAAGCGGTCATAAGTTTTGAGAAACCGAAGTCGTTCTTCGAACTCTATAATCTTTTGTTTCCGATGAAGAAGTCTACTTTGGGTCACGTCGAAATTTCGCAGAAATTCGTCAATTTTTTACGTACTTATTATAGCTATTATTGTATATTACAAACGGATAATCCTTTCAATTTTCTTTAGACGATAAATGTAACCTCAAAATCAATCCAGTTAAAACCCTAATTATACACAACAACACAACCTAACAGACCTACAGCATAGGATAACAACGTCTATGTGCGCATCTGACTATAAGACAGTTGAGTTTATACTTTTGTAATTTTAAAATAATAATTATTTTTACTAGTTCATCATCGATTATGATGATGATTACCGAAAAGTTGATTACATGCGTACATACTTAACTCCTGTTTCTACTTCTAGTATGTCTCTAACTGGTCCTCCCTGCCTGACAAGGGTACTATCAACATATCTCGCCTATTCCTTATTGACTTCCATAACGACCTTCGAACGCTTCTAACCTTTTCTTTTTCACCGTGTTCACCGTTCATGTTTCGCACCTGTACAGCGCCGCGCACCAAACACATTTAACACTTTTTCGAATTTCTAAATTAACCGTTCGCTAGCATAGAAATGACTTCTTTTTATTGAAGGCGACTCGACCCTGCGCTATCCTCTGCTTTATATCCCTACCACTCCTTCCGTCCTGACTTATTTGACTTCCTAAATACTGAAAATGAGCCACTTCTTCTAATTTTCCGTCTCCTATCTTTATATTCGCTCTTTTTCTACTTTTTCTTAGCTTGTATTCCAGTATTTTTGTTTTAGTTTTAGTTATTTTCATATAATACTGTTTTGTCTATACCGCTCCATTTAAAGCTACCTCTAACTCCTCTTTGCTAGATGCAAATCTAATCATACTAATCTTTCGCCCCTGTATGTCTATCCTCACAGTTCCTTCTCTTAAGTATACTTATTTTTTGTTCAAGTTATGGTTGCTCTAGGTAGACGTACCCTTCCAACAGTCAGGTTATAACTGTTACTTTACTAGTAGAAGTTGTAACATTATCTGAAAGATTACGTTGAGATGATGTATATTCTGTTTTCGCAGCTTTGAACTGTAAATTCGTTTCGTTAATAGAAAACGTTGAAATTTGTTGCAAGAATTCCAATTTAATTTTAAGGTCATAAATAATTGATCATAGTCATTTTTTATTAATAAATCTTAGGAGAATCTGATTGATTATTCCAACGAGAAATCAATGCTTGTTAATCAAATCGAATGTCTGTTTGTTCATAATTTTCACTGGTAAGGTAGTAAACATAAAAATTATGATTTATAACATAGGTATGCGTACCTATACGTCGCGTCTTGCGGTTATAATAAGGACGATACAGACATTGAGATGACTAAATTTTTTTGTACATGTTTACCAATGAAAACATTGCGTCGGTTGTGGTCATCTAGCGTAACTGCTAATAAATGCTAATTGTAAAAACAACACACCCGGGGTCAATATACTATTTATTTTTAGAAATGATTTATAAACGCCTGCTTTTGCTCATCTTAAAATAACGGAATGATACTATATGTATGGAAGAGTTAACTAATAAAAAGAGATACTTTCGTAATAGGTAACAGAAGTTTTAAAAATATTTACATACGGTTCGATACAAATTGCTAACATTTTTAAAGCAGTTGGTATTTTATAACAGGATTTTATTGTCCAATTTGTTATAAGTAGGTACCACTACCGTGAAGAAGCACACAAATCGCTGGCGCTATTTTTTAATGGCATATTTAATATGATAGAATGAAGTTAAATGCAATTTAATAGGAATTTATTATTCATGGAGAACAGAGGACTCTATGGAAGTCAATAAGAAATAGGCGAGATGGGTTGGTAGGACGCCTTCTCAGGCATGAAGATCTAGTCAGAGACATATTAGAGGCAGAAACAGGAGTTAGGAGTGGTAGAGGTAGAGCTAGGTTAGATTACTGTTACTCAAATATATAGCAAATATTAGACAAAAGTCGAACAATTGATTCGCAAACCACCCGATACACAACTAAAGTGTTTTTTCGACCCTTATTCAATAAATCTATAAATATCTAATTATATTATTAATGAATGTCAGTAAATTATTAGAACAAAACCTTGTACAACCCTTTTTGATTCGTTTACTACAATCTCCATTTCCTTTTGGTGCCGGAAAAACCGTGTAAACCGTGTTCTCCACTAGATAAACTTGGAGACTTTAATGATCGGTCGAGAAATGAACCTAAATTAACATGTATATTGTTCTCAAATGTAAGACATATATTCAAAAATCTGTAAAAAACTATATTATTAATGACTTGTCAGTAAATTATTTGAACAAAATCTTCTACAACCCTTATCATTTCTTTTTTGTGCCTTAAAAATCGAGTAAACCGTGTTCTCTACTAGATAAACTTAGAAGTCTACTGCTACGTCCAGCAAGTAATGCACTCATTTATTAGATAATTGTATTTTTATATACTAGCTGTTATATATTTTAAAGAATGTAAATTTTTATATTGTGTACTACGGGAACTTCGAAGTTTATCGTATTTTTTATAATTATTGTGAAAGTAAGGAACATAGAAGTTCTGCACAAATCGCTGGCGCCTTTTTTAATGGCATATTTAATATGAAATTTATTATTTATGGAAAACAGAGGACTGACTCTATGGAAGTCAATAAGAAATAGGCGAGATGGGTTGATAGGACACCTTCGTAGGCATGAAGGTCTAAGTTAGGAGGGGTAGAGGTAGACTTAGGTTAGATTACTGTTCGCAAATAGTTAAGGATGTGGGCTGTTCTAGTTTTAGGGAAATGCGAAGGTTACCTCAGCAGAGGATAGAGGGGAGGTACGTGTCCAACCAGTCTTAAGACTGACGACCTTATGATAGGCTCAACGTCCCCCCCCTGGAGAAGACGCTCTGGAGTTACGATATCGGCATCGGCATAGTGTTTAAGAACATAGAACTTATACAGCTACTGAAAATATACCCCCACCCCCTTAAGGAACATTTCTTACTACGCCCATGTTTATCGAGTAATTCTTTTTTAAACTACGTAGTAGCTACTTAAGAGTTGAACATACCTACCTGAGATAAAAATGTTCAGTCTCTCAGAGTCTCTGAAAGCGAGATTCGAGTCTGCGTCTCTCATCGAGTCTCTCTGGTGTCGCTGAGAGAGACTGTCAAAAAAACTGTTTAGCGTCTCTAAACGAGAGACTTGAGTCGTTCATAGAGAGATCCTCATTTCATATTCAGTCTCTGAACGAGAGACTCGAATCTTTCAATAAATGGTGTCTCGATAGACATGGTTAAAATTTTCAAAAGTCCAACATATTTCAGAGATCCCAGTCTTTCTACGAAAGACTCGAGTCAGTCAATTTTTCAGTTTTATTCATTCAGTCTCTTTGTGAGAGACTCGAATCTCTGAATTAACAATTTTATCGTTCGAGTCTGTCATACAGAGACTGTGAGAGATCCATAAAAACACCTAGGCAATAACTGAAAGACTGTGAAAGACTGCGAAAGAAGCTGAAATACTCTGAAAGACTGAGAGACTAGAGAGAGACTGAAAAATTTTGTCCTGGGTATTCTATATCGTGAAATTACAAAGGGAGACATTTTGAAAAGTACGACGCGATATGGGAAAATTCGTACAAATTCCTTCAACAATCCTCCAATATCCAACAATATTAGATACTAGTACTAATGTACGACATTCTCCAGTATCTTTATTTTCTTTTCTGAACATTCATATTTTGAGAAAGTTCCTATATTCGTTAACGATAACATGACAATTCCATTTATTCATCAGTTTGTCTTCCTCTGAATAATAGATTCCGTGCCGTGGTATGTTCGCTGCTCCGATGTTTGAACGTTTACATAAATCTTGTAAATGGCGTTTTTGCTTTGTAAACTTCAGATATTTCGATTTTACTCCCGTCCTCCGTACATGGAAAGATGAAGTACTGTTATAGCGTCAAAAAACCCTGACCGAGATAAGATCGTCGAAGTTACCATTCTAAACCGCAAGAAAAACATTATATCCCGGTTTGTTTCAAGACAAGATTGGCACTGTCAAGGGAACAAACGTTATTTGCTACTAGTTTCTTGTTTGTTGACAAGAAAATTTATTTTGTAAATATTTTATGTTTATGTTGAAAATCTGAGACGTACGTAGAATATTTGATGTGACTTATATGATTATTAGATTTGAAACAGCATTTTAATTCTTAGCACATTTAGTTTCGAAGTTATATAGTACGACAAATTTTCACGTGAAATCAATTTCAGTGAAAAATGACTGGACAGTCGATAAGCTAATGTTGTATGTAGCGTATTTCGGATTTGAAATAGCGCGATGAAATACTGTAAGGGATAAAATTTGTCGCTAATTTGTCGCTGAAATTTGATACTTTTACACATTTTGTCGCTGGTCTATCCTTTAATTATTCAGTGATAAACGATTGGACAGCCATCAAACTAGAACTACATATAGTGTACCTCGGGAAATAAAAGGCGTTAAAAATACTGAAATGATTATAATTTGTCGCTGAACTATGGCACTATTACACATTTTGTCGCTAGTCTCTACTCTACTCCAATTGTTCAGTGAAAAATGACTGGATAGCCGCCAAACTGGTGTTATACATAGCGTATCTCGGAATAAAAATAGCGCAAAAAAATACTGTAAGGGCTACAATTTGTCGCTAATTTGTCGCTGAAATTTGATACTTTTACACATTTTGTCGCTGGTCTATCCTTTAATTATTCAGTGATAAACGATTGGACAGCCGTCAAGCTAGAACTACATATAGTGTACCTCGGGAAATAAAAGGCGTTAAAAATACTGAAATGATTATAATTTGTCGCTGAAGTATGGCACTATTGCACATTTTGTCGCTAGTCTCTACTCTACTCCAATTATTCAGTGAAAAATGACTGGATAGCCGCCAAACTGGTGTTATACATAGCGTATCTCGGAATAAAAATAGCGCGAAAAAATACTGTAAGGGCTACAATTTGTCGCTAATTTGTCGCTGAAATTTGATACTTTTACACATTTTGTCGCTGGTCTATCCTTTAATTATTCAGTGAAAATTTCTGAAAAGCACCATCTTTCAACGTCAAATTAACAATAAATAATAGTATTTCTCTACACGTCACTTGTATTTCGAAATTCACTATGTGTAGTTCCGACAAATTGTTGAATTTGGAAGCAAGTTATATTGTATTTTAGAAATGATAAATATAAGTTCGGCGTGCTTGATTAGTAGGTATAAGTAAATTTAAGCCACATTTTTTTTGCTATTTTATTACCATGCTGAAGTGAAAAATGATTGACTATTTCTTGAGTCTTCAAAAATGGCATGATATTTGTCCCAATGGATTTATTTGTCTTTTCTTAAGGTTCATTTTTAATGCCTTCCAGTTGACATATATTTTCTTATTGATGATACTTCATCACTGTATTACTTCTTAAATCCTTTTATCCTCACATGATTTAACGAGAAAGTTAGTAATAGTTACCGATAGTTTAAACTAATGAATCTTGTAGGTCAGAGAGCCTCTTCTGCATGCTCCTACTGTAGATATTACTTCATAATACTTCGAGCCTTTTTACTTTCAAAAACATGTTGACGACTACTATTAACTTCCCGAGATAAAAATGTTCAGTCTCTCAGAGTCTCTGAAAACGAGACTCGAGTCTCTCTGGTGTCGCTGAGAGAGACTGTCGAGAGACTGTCAAAAGAACTGTTTAGCGTCTCTGAACGAGAGATTCGAATCGCTCATAGAGAGATCCTCATTTCGTATCCAGTCTCTGAACGAGAGACTCAAATCTCTGAACGAGAGACTCGAGTCGCTCATAGAGAGATCCTCATTTCGTATCCAGTCTCTGAACGAGAGACTCGAATCTCTCAATAAGTGGTGTCTCGATAGACATGGTTAAAATTTTACAAGTTCAACATATTTCAGAGATCCTAGTCTTTCTACGAGAGACTCGAGTCTCTCAAGTTTTCAGTTTTATTCATTCAGTCTCTCTGTGAGAAACTCGAATCTTTGAATTAATAATTTTGTCGTTCGAGTCTCTCATACAGAGACTGTGAAGGATCCATAAAAACACCTTGGAAATAACTGAGAAACTGTGAAAGATTGTGAGAGACGCTCTTAGAGACGCCGAAAGACTCTGAGAGACTGGAGAGAGACTAAAAATTTGTGTATAGGGTTGTGAACTAAGGTTCATTGATAATGATCCTTTGGCCGAAACAATTGTTGTAAGGACGATGTTTTAAGTACATACCTACATATCGTTGGCTCTATGGTTGATGATGAAAAAGTCGCTAATCGACTTAACTTTTTCGAAAGATGTTTTCCAATTTGATACCAATTAGCCAATTTAGTTATCATGTCGTGCAATTATTCTCGTTGTAAGTGAGCTTAATTTGTCTCACGACCGAGGCTCATACAAGAGAAGTGAAAAAATGAATTTTATTTCGTGCTCGAACGGAGGACGTGGAAGAATGCGATCGCCATACATACACACGAGCATGAATACATACACACACACACACACACTTACGCACCATTGTTTCGCTACGGGGGTTATGGTGAAAAAGTGCGATTTATGTAGACAATGCTAGGATAAAATTAGTTTCCAGTTTTTGTCGTTCACAGTGCGGCGCACATCGTTCTTGCAGTGGCGCGAAATCTCCTTTTTAAGAAACTGACAAATTGGCCGTCCTTAAAAACTAATGTTGCGCGCAGAAAAAGTCATAGATAGGGAGAAAGATTGTAAGGGGTACTGTGTACAGCAGGTAATTAATTCTTTTGTTCCCTCACACATGTGTATAGTAGATTTCTTTAAAAGTTCACAACTTTTTCTTGTTTCAACTCCTACTTTAATTTATAAGAAGTTTTATTGAAGATCAGCCGGCATGCTGGAATCTAATTTGCTACTTTAGTCAATTTTTGTCTTCATTGATTCTTAAGATCTAGAAGGTCAGTTCAGGAAGTGTTTGTGGGATTATCTATAAATAATTTTATTTTTTTTTTAATACCTATACGTATCGTTTTTACAGGATATCTTTCAGAAAATTTACAGACATAGCAACGTTTTACAATTAAATCAGTTTTCTCTTTAAATAGGTAACAAATCTATGCAGTTACAACACGTTTTAAGATTGTGCTAATAGTTTAAGATTATGGATTACATTATAGCCTTAACATGCATTTTTCATTAGCAATGTCCTAAGGTCAATGGTTCCCAATTTTGTTTGCTACGGAACCCTTTTTTGGCGGAACCTCATCTCGATGAAATGGAACTGATAATAGTATTACGTTTAAGACCCCTGTAAGTTGATACAAACCAAAGCAGGAACCATGATAACAACCTTCTCAACAACTGTAAGGTATTCATCATTAAGTTCGATCCAAAGGTTATTCAAATTTGAATCAGCTGACTCGGATTTTTGTTTTAGAGATTTTTTTATATCGATTAGGTTCTCATGCTCCGACACAGTCAACATTGATGGTTTAGTCTGATTTGAGAATAGGCTCTGTACTCAGTAGCTGTCCTGTAACTTCTCTCCTGGAAAACATTCTTTCAGGGATTTTTTGAGATTAGGTGGATGTTCATTTATGGTTTTATCCACATCTGATGGGGTTACTTGTAACTCATTATCGTTGAAAAATCTGTTTAGGAGAGAAAAAAACTTTTTTATTCAACATATTCCATCCGGGAGCCAAATTTGTTTTTTCATCGTTAGATATTATTATTTTGTATCTCACTATAAAGGTGGTTCTGGTTTCTGTAAGGACCTACTGATTACGTTGAATTTATGGAATACCTATACCCATCGACCAAATAAGCCAATTTCATTATGCATTTCTCATCGTGCAATAGTTCGACGTGGTTAACGGATGTAAAAAGTAGTTGTCCAACTCTTCCTTACGAAAGCCATCCCACTTCCGTGTGTAGAAGAAGTGATAGATGCTGACTGAATTGACGCCATCTTGTTGATTCGTTCCGAAATATAATGGCCAGTGCGTTGACGTCAAATTGACGCCCTATTGAGAATAGTGTTTGTACTACTTTACAACAATTTTGCTCTAAAAGTTATTAAAGTTTCTTGCAATAAAAAATTCATCAAAATCTGATGCACACGCGCACGTTTGACATAAGTACTACTACGTCACACTTGTCTCACCAGTACAACATGGTGGCACATCAATACAATATGGCGTCGATTCATGACATCATCAGCACTAGCCAGTATGCTTTCGGAACACACCCCCTATATCATCTAGGAGAATATCTGCGACCCTTCCACGCAACAGCAGGATTCCGCGGAACACTATTTGCCTTAAGCACCGTAATTAAATGTTATATTTTGCAAGACTACTAGATAAGTTATTATCAATAGTTAGTAATTAAAAATATTTGTTTGTTTCGCTTCTATTTTGTAAGCATTCACTCTCCAACCAAATGCCATGAATTCCATTAATTAACGGACTAATCCCTTTTTATATCCTGCAGTGTACGAACGCTTCTGCTGCTGTATAGATACATTTTATTCACAGAAAATAAAAACAAAGTTAAAACTGCGGCATTAAAATTGAGAAATAGTTGCGAGTTAATGTTTAGATGATGATAATAATAATTAGTCGAGGAAACTGTAGATGTGACCGTAGGTATGTATGTAATGATTACACCCTATACGCCTTCAATAAGTAGCACTTGCACTGATGTTGAGTTACAAAATAAATTATTACAATTAGAAAGTTTTCTCGTGCATAATAAATGTTTCAATTGCATGATGTCGTATTTTCAACGGGTGCCAATTAAACCGATTTTATTTATACGAGAGTGCGTCCACACAATAATTTTTGCGTAATATTTTACCGGCGGTTTGCTATAACACTTCATGATATTAAACGGAAACTGACGCTTTTTTTCTGATTCACAACACGTAAACATTTCTTACTTATTACGATTAACTACAGACTGACGCCTACAGGATCGGCACGGTTAAGCAAGAACAAATCTTTGTTTCATCATAAGGTCGTCAGTCTTAAGACTAGCTGGACACGCAATAAGACTAGAACAATCCTAATCTTTAACTATTTGCAAACAGTAATCTAATTTAGGTCTACCTCAACTCCTCTTAACTCCTGCTTCTGCTTCTAATATGTCTCTGACTAGACCCTCATGCCAGAGATCTGTCATCTGCTTTATATCCCTACTACTCTTTCCTGACTTATCTGACTTCTTAGATACCCAAAATCAGCCACTTCTTCTAACCCTTTCGCCTCCTATCTTTATATTCGCTGTTTCCCTACTTTTTCTTCCCTTGCATACCAGTATCTTTGTTTTAATTTATTTAATTGTCATACAATAGTGTTTTGTCAATACCACTTCCATTTTATTTAAACCTATCTCTAACTCCTCCTTGCTAGATGCTAATACTGCTGTATCGTCTGCAAATCTAAGCATACTAATTTTTTGCCCCTATATATCTACCCCTACAGTTGTACTGTCTTTAATGATGTTGATCGCGTCTTCGGTGTACATATTAAAAAGTAACAATGACGGTGTGCATCCCTGCCTGACTCCCTACCTAATATTTACTTCTCTACGTTGCAGTTCCAGCTCTATAACTGCCTGTTGCTCTTTATGCAAACTAAGTATCACTCTTCCATCTCTGAACTTATTCCTACATTTTCACATTCACGCTCTTTAAAAATTAATTAATTTATTATATNATTAAGTAAATTATTAGTCAAAATTCGGTAAATAAATTTAGTTTGAAATTTTGAAATAAAAAATTACTATAAGTGGATGAAAAATAAGAGAACGTTTGAAACTTGAAAGTCCGTCCCTGTATCGATCTAAGGTACTACTCAAGAATTTCTCGGTTTTGTGTAATAATAACGAACGCGAGATCGCGTGAAAACTACGGCATCGCCGTTCATCTGAAATAAATAATTCAAATTACGCAGTCCAGCAAGCGTAGAATTTGCTCAAGGAGATCACTTTCGCATATGTAGAATACGAGGAACAAATGCGGTGCGGTCATTTTAATCGTAAGATAGACTTCCGTTTATATATATATATATGTACGTGTAGATATGTTTGTAACATTTATTAGTGTACAAATGTGTACACAAATGCGTACGTAGTAGTACGGATAGTACTATACTTATAACTGACGATGAGTCGAAGTTACATAAAACGTATTTATTAAAGTTGTTGTTGTAGTTTTTAGAAATTAAATTAACAATCTTTATCTGTAGTTATAAGCGTAGTGTTTTTAGCTAAATATCTCAGAATCAGTTACAAAGTTTTTGTAAAGAAATCTGAGATATCCATGGTTGCTGGTTTGATCTATCGTTGAAGTCTCCAGCAAAAAAAAATAAATTAATGATTAATAAATCAATTTTTTGTTATTTTCATGGTAAGGTCTTCGCCGGGAATCGAACCCGGACTCCTGACTTTACATACCAATACTCTACCACTAAGCTATGAGTAGCTGTAAGGCCAAAATATTTAACTCTGCTTCTATTTCTAATATGTTTCTAACTAACCTTACATGTTTGAGAAGGTGTTTTACCAATCTATCATCCCTATTTTTTATTGACTTCCTTAACGCCTTCTATGCTCCTACTGTATCTAATACCTCCTTATTTCTAACCTTTTCTTTCACCTCACATCCACACAGAGCCATGCTCCAAGAATCTTTTAGAATTAACCGATTGCGAGCACAAAAATAATTTCTCTTGTGAATTGTTCTAGTTTTCAGGGAAATGCGAAGATTAGCTGACGATAGGAAAGAGTGGAGGTTCGATTGAGTTATCTGACTCCCTAAATATCAAAAGGTGACGACCTCTTCCAGTTTTTCGTCTCCTATTTTTAAGTTAACATTAGTCCTACTTTTACATCCTTCACATAATAACAACGATACATAATAATTGTCAAGATGAATAAAACCTAAAGATATTATTTACCAAAATGAATTTTTTATAAGGAAAATATTTATGGTAATGACTGAGCAGGTGAGCAGTTTGTCGAGTTTCCGCAATAACGAAATCCTGTTCTCAGGAATAAGGTCAAACGCGAAAGAGTCACTTTGACCCCGAAAGACGATATGTCTCAATATTGTACCGCTACGCAAATGCGATTGTTATATCATTATCAACAACAATCCAGCTACCGGCTTGAATCACGAAACGTGTCATTATCGGCGGCGGACCACTTGCCGCTGCTGTTGCTTTGATAAATTACGCTCCTTGAAATAATAGACGGCCGTAATGTAGCTCAATTCATTAGTCAGCCGAAACATCAGGTGGCCATCGGGCCCCACAGTCTCTCTCTCTCGTCCGATTCTCCTTTCGAACGGACGGCGGGACGCATCGATTCCTATCGTATCGATTTATTACGAATAACAAAAACTCACAGCCATTTAAATATAATTGCATGCCTCTTTCGTACCGGCAATTTGAGAAACAAATTTTTAACAAATGTTTACGTATAAAAAAAATAGCGGAATTAATTTCGACAACTAAATATAGTCCCATTTAAGAACGAATGTACCCACTTAATCACTACCAAATGTTGGTGCTCGTATAAAAGTAGATCCTATTTATTGAAAGTTGCCCAATTTTTTCAAACCTGTACCATTTTTATTACAATTGGTCTCATTTGTTTCATCATCATGATCATAAGGTCGTCAGGCTCAAGACTGGTTGGACACGCACCTCTATTCTTTCCTATCCTGAGCTAATCTTCGCATTTCCCTAAAACTAGATCGAACTATATCCTTAACTATTTCCGGACAGTCAAAATTTCCTATTATCCTAACATTCCATGTTCCGACTCCTGAAATATTGCACTTATTGATGAAAACCCACAAGGTAGTCCCCGAATTGGGGACTAGTTTACGTCCGGAGTGCTTTACCCCAGAGGACGTCATCATTTAATTTCTGTAGTTGTACGTTTTACTGGGGATCATAAGGTGATGATTTCCCGTTGCCATCCACATCGCAGTATTGTGCATACCGATTCTCGTGATCTCTGCCATCCTGAGTACTGAAAGAGCTGCCGCCCTCTTTCTGGGACATGTCTTAGTCTGGTTTCTCTCTAAGAACCCCCCCATTATGGTGAAACTCACGGTCCGGCTCCCTCAATCATCGAAAATCGCAAGAGAGTCCACCCGTTCATTTGTTTATCAGTATTTTTTATTTTTTTGAAAGTTCGTTCTAATCTGGGTTTTAGGTTTTTATGCCATGGATATAATTTTCAAATGTCTCTCGCATTGTTCATAATTTTAAAACAATACGTAGTTACAACAAATTTAAAAGTTAAAGGTTAAAGGACAAAATGCGTCCATATTGGGACAATTTAAACAATTAACATTCCACGCATCTATTTTCCATTTGACAAATTTTCATGTTTTCGTTTGCTGTTTGCGTGCGTGCGTGCGTATTGTTAATATTCTTTAGTCCATTTGTACATTTACATTTATATTACGTTTGTCGAGGAACCACGAACAATAGCCTGCAATAGCAAACGGTAACTGTTTTTATAAGTAGACACACATAAGTATACACTTTTCATTGTTCGGATTGCTAAGTGTGCGGAGCAGCGGTTCCCATACGTGGTCTCGGTCTTCGCGGTTTTTCGCAAGAAAATTTTTCATCTTGCACGCTTCAAGTATCACCCTTCCTGTAATGTAGAACATTAGTACTCGAGAACAAATTCTTCTAATGAACAAAACAATTTCATCATTCAATTGGGTATTTTCTAACAAACAATGTGCTTGCGGCGGAAATTACAATTCTGTTTACGTTTGTATTTATTTAGCCGGTATAAATACATATAATAATAATAATAATATCTATCTATTTATAAACAATTATAATCGTGTTTCCCTTACACGACAGCTCAGATAATTTAGAATCGCTTCTGTCGTAGGTGCGTTTCTTTTACAAGTGAGGTTAAGTTTTATTAAGTATTTTCACTTCAATTTCAACCTGGATTTTTGTGATAATGAGGAGTGATTTTGCTCGTCGAAATTTGGTTGGTTTTATTGGACAGGTATTTGTAAAATAAGCAGCAAGCTTGCAGAAGCTGATAGGGCGCTATAAAACAATAAAATTAAGTGAATCTTTAGTGGCCCGAAAGTCCACCGTTTTCGAGAAAAACGTAATAGAAAGTACAGTCCGGCCCTGGTAGGATCACGCAGGAAAATGCAACGCCGCATTCAACCACCTGCACCGAGTATTTCTTCACAACCGTCACTATTCATCGATGTAGTTGCTTAGTTGTAATCGCAATTTCTTTATTCGTTGCCAATTCACACCCAGTAGCGGCTTTGGATTGAAA
Source organism: Agrilus planipennis (assembly GCF_000699045.2). NCBI lineage: Eukaryota > Metazoa > Arthropoda > Insecta > Coleoptera > Buprestidae > Agrilus > Agrilus planipennis. The sequence goes on from NW_020438883.1 coordinate 1,335,510, forward strand.
CTTGGTCTAGTTTTCTTACAACCATGCGATTCCCTATTAATCTAGTTAACACGCTTAAAGACTTGCTACTTATTTGAGAAACACCCTGTAGGTATAATATTGTGAATTCTTAAATATCACCAATAGCATTCTATCAGACTCTGTGTGTCATAAAAGCCTAATAATTTCAGTGGAAATATATATTTTTATATATATACACTTTATTGAAATTATGAGAACTTATTATTTTTACTTACGCAATTATCTATTCACATTACGGATGCAATAAATAACATATGTATATGAGACTATTAAGCTCATAGTCCAAAGTATTTATTACTACATGCTGGTAAACATAAAATTTAATTAAAACAGAAACGGAGATGAGTATTTTATTTAACCATATACTCTGGCTGAGTCTTCTCATAACACATTATAATAATTATCCACCAGACTAGAATATTATCCTAACAGGAGCAAAAGTAAATATATTTATCTGACCATTTGTCAATTTGGTATCAGTAACTTCATAAGAAATGTGTATAAATATTCAATTAAAATTTGTTTATGATTGCTAACAGGGTCGACGAAGGACTGTTTGTTGAGTATAGAGCCAAAAAATTAGTCTGTCGAGCTGGTATTGAAATAGGGGTGGTTTCCTATTACTTTTTGTTTAATGTTAATATTCTCTACAACTTTGGCTTATAGTTTTTTTTATAATTGTTATATTTTACACTCCACCGGAAAAAACTCCAAAAACGAAAATAAATAGGAAACCACCCCAGTATCAATACCACCCCTACGGATTTCGACCCTTTTTTTGTACTTATCCTTTAATTGGAATCAAATCTCATACTGAAAAAATAGCAGATTGCATAACAATAACGCAAAATCCAAACATTCTCTTTGCTATATGTTAACTTACAGATACCTATACACTGTGAATTGTTAAAATCTGGCCCCGTTTTCGTTCAACACAGAGTGAATAATTTAATCCCGTATTCTTTGGATGTATTTAAAGAGATTTTCGCGTTACATAACAAGTAGAACCTGATCCACATTCAATTATTGCGGTACATCGAAAAGTTCCTTGTTGATTTCTTAAGTCCAATCGGCGCCGCGCCGTCAAATTTGCAATTCAACTATGGGAATGTGTTTATTGTAAATAACGAAATAGTACACCAACATTGAAACTGTAAAACTTCTCCCACTCGATCAAAAATGAACTTAAAAAAATTAAAGGGAATTTTTCATTATATACTCATGGCTACAACTAGGTTGTCGAGTATTTCTGACAGATCACTTTTATTTGTGTGAATAATAACATATGTACCTATATGAAAAGGGAGACGAAACGTCGGGCTCGTGATTGTTAAGAAGGCGCGTCAATCGACGACAAGAACTTTACATTCGCGACGTAACACGCACCTACCGTGTTCTGCAATAAGAAAAAGCTCATTCGATTATGCTTCCCACATACTGTATGAGAAGGAGAAAGAAAAATTTCGAGTGGCGAGTAAATTATGTGCGAACTCGGTCGGTCACGATGTTATTAGAACTTCAATGTTCGATAGATACCACATGAACGAGTTTGAATCGCGTCGGGTATTGTTATTGCGAGATTACGACGTGAAAGAACTCGTAAATGGGACAGTTCGCCTTTACGAATAGTTGGTTACATTGATTTCATTTAAATAATTGAGTAGGTATAAATTTATTCGGTGGGAAAATTAAATGTTTCAATAGAACAGCTTCCCGTAACTTACGTAGTCGGAAAAAAATATGACTGCTCTCGAAACCTAATTTTATGCGCCATTAACAACTGATCTTTGGGTATCATCTGATAAGTTCTATTAATACAAAATAACAGCATTTTCACTCATCATCATCATAGTGTCTCCACTCATTCCTATCCTGAGCTAATCTTCTCATTTTCCTAAACTAGAAAAAAAAGCTTTTGGGTGTTTCATTCCCACCAGCCAGTAATGCTGGTGGGCGGGCAGTCCATCCGGACTATACCGGAAGGTAAGGCGGAAGGCCCTCTTCAGTCTGCTTTCAAGAATCGTGGGAATGGGTGGGTGGTGGTTCGGGCGAGAAAGATGAGACGGACGAAATGAAGACAGAAGAGAGTGAAAGATTATCTGTGAAACCACAGAAAAACTTGGACCAAGGCAGACGGATCCGGATTCGAACCGGCGTCCTCCCGAATGCTAAGCAATGGTCTAGACCTCTAGGCCATGCCGCTCGGTCCTAAATTAGAGCATCCTTAACTATTTGTTTATTGGTTATAACAATTGCATTTTTGACTGCAACGTGGAGAAGTAAATATTAGGAAGGGAGTCAGACAGGAATGCAGAGGTTACATATGAAGAGATTGGTAGAAAACCTTCGCAGGCATGAAGAGGTCTAGTCAGGGACATATTAGAGGCAGAAACAGTTAAGACGAGTAGAGGTAGACCTAGATTAGATTACTGTTCGCAAATAGTTAAGGATATGTGGGTTATTCTAGATTTGGGGAAATGCCAAGATTAGTTCAGGATAGGAAAGAGTGAAGGTGCGTGCCCAAGCAGTCTTAGAACTGACGACCTTATGATGATGAAACAATTACAAATAGAACAAACAAAATAGCTCAAAACCGCAACGCCAAAACACGACACTGTAGTTGTCCGAAGCACTGAAGTGATCTTAAGTCCCTGAAGAAGGTAACCTTGTTACCAAAAAGTGTTTCGGACGACTACAGTGACGTGTTTTGGCTTTAGGTTTTTGAGCTATTTTGTTTTTTCTACAACAACCGCCAAATTTTTTCCAATATTCATAATTAGCAATATTTTTACGCGAACGAAGTCACAGTTTATATTTACAATGGACATTGCCTTTTCCGGTAAAGGTCTTTTACATTGATATCAGCTGATAAAAAAAAAAAAAAATGAAGACGACCCATAGGAAAGCGATTGAGTGAAACCTATCATCCGCCTTTGGCGTCGCGTCACCACACCACCACCGATGACTGCGATCGAGCGGACAGGCGGATGGATGGATCGATGGATGGATGGATGAAATGGTGTATAAGTTTGTAAAGAGTTCGATGTCAGCGGGAGATCGTTGACTTGCAAATCGTGTGACTAGAACTACAACTATGACTCCGGTACAGTTTTAAAGTAGCTGCTCCTTTGACGACCGCTTCAAATACGTAATTGCAATTAAGTATTTCACGCTCGTCAGCCTTGCCATCGTACTTAACATGCGCGCTACATAATTACGAAACTATCAGAATCTCAAACTACGCCAGACTTCTGATCCGATTACGGAAACAACAAGGCGCTTCTGCGATTCTTTCCATAATAACTTTTCTATGTTTCACGTGTTCTTTTTAACGGTTAGAAGACAACGACATGGCAAGAGGATACTTGTAATTTGTAGGGGTAATTGATTCATATAGTCCTATGTATACATATATTAGGTATATTTTCCAAGTCATCATCATAAAGTCTTGAGTCCGAGAACTGGTTGGACATCTCCACTCCTTTTCATCTAATCTAATATTAGTCTACATATACCCCTTTTAATTCCTGTTTTTGCTTATAATTTGCCTCTCTCTAACGTAGTCTTCATGTTTGAGAAGCTGTTTGATTTAAAGCTAAGTCAACTCCTTGCTGGATGGTTAAAATACTGCTAAATAATCGATAAATCTAACTAATCTGTTGTCTCAGTTTATCTATCCATGAAGATGTCCTGTCTTTAATAATATTAATCGCATCTTAAAATACATACAAATGAAATAGAAGAGATGACAACGTACATTCTTGTCTAACTCCCTTCCGAATATATGCATTTCCCTATGATATTGCTCAAATTTTTTAACTGTACCTGTTGCTCTTTATATAAATTATGTATCAATCTTCTATCCCTCTATACATCCTTAAGAATTGTTTGCATCGTTTTCATTTAACATTATCGTTTTACTTTCGCAATATTCGTCCATGAAAGTTTATACTATACGGATTTTTGTTCTTGCGAAATGTATAATATCAAAACTGACTGATAAATATTACAGAATAATTGGAAAAAAGTTCGAAATTAAATTTTAATGATCGAAAATTTATAAATTTTGTTATTTTTCCATAAGAAAAATAAAAATTCACAAAATTAATTTACTTTTTTCATTTCAACGATTTTAAATTCACATTTCATTTACTTATTTTTTATACACGAAAATGTCTCCGTTAAATCTAAAAATAATCTTCAGCCATCAGAAGTTGATATAATGTACGTAACGTTTCCGTTACATCAGATATTATCCATTGAGCATCAGTAGCTACCTCCTTTGGCGCCGTGTTAACAACTCGCGTAGTATTTGTTAAGCCATTCGCACTTACCTTTCTTTGCTTGTTTTTCTCTGCGTTTATTCTTTTTTTTTCGGAGTCGTCAAAGCTCTGCTCGATCGCGGAAGGATTCGGACTCTTCGGTAGGAGCAATCGGCAACAGTTGCGCCCAGAAGAAAACACTAGCACGCGATGGCAACGAAGAGTAATAATAGTGAGAACAATAATAATAACTATAATAGCTAATATGTGAGTGTCGCGCTCTTTACGGCCTTGGCCTTGCTTGCCACGGTGCACCGATCGCGGATGGCACCGAAACAGAAATGCCCAAGAAGTACGGCCGATCCGCAAGAAGCAGTAGTACTGAAGAATAAGAATGTAGAGTGGGGAACAGGTGGAGGTCCAGCTTCGTCTTCGGATGATAGCAGGGCAAAGTCGACCTAGAGGATGACCAGAGGACGAACGCAGTTAAACAATAATTATGAACAACGGGGATCGTCAAACTGATTCAATTTTATATTTTGGCGTCCCTGAATTCTTCGCTTACCTTAGGTTTCAATTGGTTAAACCCCCTGGGAAGATTCCGTGTAGGTACTTGTACTAACAAACTCAAAATTACAGTTAATCCGCAAAAAGTAAAAAAGAGGAAGAATGGTAAGGTACAGTAGAGTGCAAGTATTAGTGGAGATGTTATCTTCCCCTTCGGATGATGATAACTGGGCAAAGCCGACGCAGTAACGTTTACCAAAGTCAAGGGCTCCTCCACTTTAACCTCTGAATACACTGCAAAGCTTTTTCCTTTTGCTTTGCCTTATTTATTTAGAAGGATTTAGCTTTATATTTTGGCGTCACCAGATTCCTTAGGTTTTATGTGCTAAAACCCCATGGAGGATCCGGGTACTTTTCAAAAACCTCAAATTACAGTTTATCCTTAAAAAAAGTTCGGTAGAGGACAATTGGAAATGCTAGCTTCCACATGTCGGACGATAACAAGGCAAAACCGGCCTAGAGGATTACCAAACCCATGAGCTCTTGAGTGTCTGCTATATGTGTACAATTTTCTCGTTTTACTTGGCCATTTATATTTAGAAACATAATAATCGAATACCATAACGTTAACGTCTTACCTGTCATCAGCTGATATCAATGTAAAAGATCTTTACCGGAAAAGAGAATACCCATTGTAAATAAAAACTGTCCCAGGGGATAGCAGTAGACACCCTCCTTTATATTTTACACCTGGGACTTCGTTCACGTAAAACTATTTCTATTAATTGTTTCATCATCATATATAAGGGCGTCAGTCCTAAGACTAGTTGGACACGCACCTCCACTCTTTCCTATCCAGAGCCAATCTTCGAATTTCCCTAAAACCAGAACATCCCACATCCTTCATCATCATAAGGTCGTCAGTCCTGAGACTAGTTGGACACGCACCTCCACTCTTTCCTATCCTGAGCTAATCTTCGTATTTCCCTAACAGTAGAACATCCTACATCCTCAACCATTTGTGAACATTAATTTAACCTAGTTCTACCTATACTCCTCTTAACTCCTGTTTCTGTTCTATTATGTCTTTGAATGTCCCTTTATGCTTCAAAAGGCATCCTACCGACCTGTCTCGTCTATTTCTTATTCACTTCCATACTGACCTTTCTTCTATTATTTCCATTCCCTTCTCAACATTAAAATTTTAACTTACTTCACATAAACATCTTCCCTCGGGGAATGACAACGTTTACAAAACATTCGACAGTGCTATAAACTTCGAATTTATCGTAGAAGCTTTTTATTTGAGATGAATTTAACTGAACTTTGTATATTAAACAAATTTTTGGGATTATTTTAATTTGTTTACGATTCATATTTCTAAGGACACTCGTATTTAACTTGAAGGTTACATTATAAACTATGACCTATTAACTTTAACTTTTAAGAACCAATGGTAGTCGTTACAATATCGATAAGGAACAACTTCGAACTCGTAGTAATAAATACCTGCCAGTCCCTTCCTTAATAGCCTGATGCTACAGTTATTCATATAAAAGCTCGAGTCGGATTTTAAAAACATTTCAATTAGACGTTCTTGTATAAATGTATGTTATTATTCGTTATAATGTTTGTGAGTGTAATTAGAATTATGTCGATTACATTTATATTCATGTATTGTAGACTGTGGTGAATTAATTAATCCTTATTTTATTTAAACGACTACTACAGCTGACTTGTCCAAATGTAAACGCATACCTGCATATATTTTTTAAATTTATTAACAATACAAGCTTTTAGTCGCAGCTTCGCTTACGTAGATGCCCTTAACACGTGATAAACATCAACGAAAGTACAACAATTTGATATACAAAAAGTATCGCGTATTTTGAATTTCCGGGTTACGTATATTCTATTTTCGATATTAATACCTTTAATGAAACCAATAATTCAATTTTTCAAAATTAACGTTGTATTTCTAACTTTAAGCGTTATCCTGCAGTGTCCCAGGACAATGTATTACCATTGATAAAGTGATTGATTAGCTTTTATTATTGGCAGGTTACACGACTTTTTTATTATGGTTATCAACGAACAGTGACTTGCTTTTTTAACGTTTATTTCTACTGTTATGGTCGTCATACGTGGTTCCTGTAGAAGAATCACTCTTTAGGTGTAATCATATGAAAAAAGATAGTACAAAAAACATCTTTCTGTTAATTAGGTGTACTAATTTCTTCTTTCATTCAAAGTAAAAGTAATTGTGCATTTTACATAATAAGTTGAAGATTAAATTGTCTTATAATGGTACAATAGAAATCTGTTTGTTGCCCTTTGTCCAATCGAGTCCAACACCACTAAAGTCAGACGATAAAATGGTAATTGATTTTGAGGTTGTAGTAAATCACTAGCAAATTGGAAGTCAAACGAAAGTGTTTTACAGACACACACAAACCTGTTGTATTTTTATGGTTATTGCCCGAGATTAAAACGTTCAATCTCTCAGAGTCTCTGCAAGCGAGACTCGAGACTCCGTCTCTCTGGTGTCGCTGAGAAAGACTGTCGAGAGGCTGTCAAAAAAACTGTTTGGCGTCTCTGAACGAGAGACTTGAGTCGCTCATAGAGAGATCCTCATTTCGTATCCAGTCTCTGAACGAGAGACTCGAATCTCTGAACGATAGACTCGAGTCGCTCATAGAGAGATCCTCATTTCATATCCAGTCTCTGAACGAGCGACTCGAATCTCTGAACGAGAGACTCGAGTCGCTCATAGAGAGATCCTCATTTCGTATACAGTTTCTGAACGAGAGACTCGAATCTCTGAACGCGAGACTCGAGTCGCTTATAGAAAGATCCTCATTTCGTATACAGTCTCTGAACGAGAGACTCGAATCTCTCAATTAGTGGTGTCTCGATAGACATGGTTAAAATTTTTCAAGTTCAACATATTTCAGAGTTCCCAGTCTTTCTACGAGAGACTCGAGTCTCTCAATTTTTCAGTTTTATTCATTCAGTCTCTGTGTGAGTGACTCGAATCTCTGAATTAACAATTTTATCGTTCGAGTCTCTCATACAGAGACTGTGAGAGATCCATAAAACACCTAGGCAATAACTGAGAGACTGTGATAGACTCTGAGAGACGTTCTCAGAGACGCTGAAAAACTGTGAGAGACTGGAAAGAGACTGAAAAGTTTTGTCTAGGGTCGCGATTTGTTGAAGTGCAGGGTCTTTAAATGTCAGTTTGAATTACTCAGTAAATTAAGGTTTTCTGTGCTGCCGACAGCCTGACGGTGTTAAGATGGTGTTGTTAAATTGCTTTATCGAGCAATTATTTAATTGTAAGACAACTTAACACTGTCTAATAGCCGACAGTTAAATTTTCGATTTCCGCAACTGCAAATACAGTGGAGAGGTTAAATAATATTTTTTGGTATCTTTATTTTATTACGACAGGTGCACTGTTTTTGCCGTATCGGTACTGATGGTTTTTATTTTAAGTTAGCACCTCCATGGTACTGTCCCGACCAATTAAACCTGATAGATATATACGTGTATATCCTGTTTATAGTCGGTAAAGTAATTGGTTCAACCCGTTCCGAGACACCACTCTCAACAATGCAGCAATAAATTTTGTTTATAATGAACGTCATAAAAATAGGGATTGAAGCAATAAAGTTATTATTGGTGGAAGGAACACCAGTTATTACACGTACTAAACTCGATATTAATCGTGGTTACGGTGTTTTTAACAAAAGAAGATCAAGTTGAAGATTAGGATAACGGCTTTGAAAAAAGTCGAAGGAAACGCTAAAATGTAACTACATAACCTGCAGCAAACTTCTTTGTTTCATTGCCACGGTAGACCTAGCTACTAGTAGATGTTCTTTGTTGGGTGTTCACAAACATATTTATTATTGTCCGCAGTCCACAGTTATCATTAAATTTACGTTATCAAATTATTTTCCTTGGTTAGATTGCTGTTCGCAAATAGTTAAGGATGTGGGTTGTTCTAGTTTTAGGGAAATGCGAAGATTAGCTCAGGATAGGAAAGAGTGGAGGTGCGTGTCCAACCAGTCTTAGGACTGACGACCTTATGGTGATGATGTTTAATATTTTACAGTTTAATATTACGTATTTTCCAGAAAATTATTTATATTAAGAATTAATTTTTATTAGGAGTAGATCAAGAGATTGATAACATTATATTTTCTCTAGCCAAATTCCGAATTGTGTTATGTCACATTTAAGCGCTTAATTTATTTTTTTATTTTTGTTGCAGGTCCACTACAACAGCAGAGTCAACACGTACAACTACGTTCGTGAGGATTATCGCGTTATAAGGTAGGATTTTCATATTATTTGACAAAAGTTGAAAAACACATGAAAATGAAGGCCTTTTTCTTCTTAAAATATAAAATTATTCAAATGCACCTTCCCGTTGACTGAATCCTGTCATTTAAAAATCAATTGCACACATCGAAAAGAAAATAAAAATTTTCGTAGGTATTAGTAAAACCAAAAGAAAACTGTATGATAGTCACTTAGGTCACTTGGAAAAATTCATCGTGGCATTGTCCACTTTTCTTAAAGTTCGAGAACGAATGGTTTGAATAAAATCGCGTGTAGAGAGCCATTGGGAACCCCTAGTAGTTTCCCTATAAAATACCACAAATGGCGCGGTAAACGCCATCTGTAGTACAGTGCTACATTTTCGGATTGCGTATTCTCAACAAGGTCCATTTCGTCAGAAGACAGACCACATCGAATTATTTTATTAGTTTCCCTAGTCTCTTAAAAGTAACAGTATGAATATTTTTAGAAAATCTTATTCATTCGGAATCACCCAAGATTTGGACTCTAAAGTTTATGATGCATTCGTTTATTCCTGTTGGATTAATTATTATATATTTTTTGTTGGAATGTGGCTTGTTCTCGTTACAGCATAGCAGCCAATACCTTGTCTAAATTACTGCTCCAATAAGGTATATACACCAAGAGTTTTTTCTGGTCTCTATTACCGCCTTATATATGAGGCAATACGTTATACCGTTTTCATATTCTTCAATTAAAAGTTTATCGGCGCATTATTTCTGGAAACTTAAATTGCTTCACCTTCCTGTCGCATGGTGTGCGCTCCGTGATAGTTATCCACTGTAACAAAAGCGTTACGAAGATTAAAACACGTTAATCAACTAACTGATGAAAGCTGAAATCCTTTTTAACTGCTTTTTGAACCGTTATTTTGAATGCAGCAAATAAATCGGTAATTTGCTCATCGTCTTTCGTGCCATTTAGTGACTTTCGTGTGTATATCCTTATGGTGATTAAATTAAAACTTATTTTTCAGTACGTCGAACGACAGTATAGTCAAAATACGATAAAAACTGTCGAGTTAGAAATCTTTATACAATAACGAAACTGAAGACATGGGACTGAGTATCTTACAGTAACATCATCATAAGGTCGTAAATCCATACTTCTTCCTTACATTCATCCGTCTTCACATTTTCCAAAAACTTCCTACATCACATTCACTGATAGTAGTCTTACTTCCTTTGCCATTTTATACTTGGTTCTGCTTCTACGTAATACATACATATATATCTAACTAGCCCTTCATATCTCAGAAAATATCATACAATTCATCTCTTCTTTTGCCTATTCGCTTCTATAGCGCTATTTATACTCCTACTCATTTCTAATCTTTTATGCCCATAGTATTTTCATCATCCGTGAGATTTTCCTTTTCCATTTCCTATTGTCAAAACAGTATTGTATAAAAATAAATAGAAGTGAAACAAAAATACTGATATGCAAGGGTAGAAAAAGTAGGGAAAGAGCGAATATAAAGGTAGGAGACGAAAATTTAGAAAAAATGGCTGATTTCAGGTAACTAGCAAATTAGATAAGTCAGGCCGGAAGAAGTAATAGGGATATAAAGAGAAGATAGCGCACGGTCGAGTCGCCTTCAATAAAAAGAAGTCACTTCTATGCTCGCGAACGATTAATTTAGAAATTAGAAAAAGATTATTAACGTTGTATGTCTGGAGCCCAGCGCTGTATGCGTCGAAAAAGAAGAGGTTAGAAGCGTTCGAAATGTGGTGTTACCGACGAATGATGAGGATATCGTGGATAGAGAAGGTTAGAAATGAAGAGGTATTAGAAAGAATAGGAGACCAAGACTCTATGGAAGTCAGTAAAGAATGGACGAGATAAGTTGGTAAGACACCTTCTCAGGCATAAAGGTCTAGTCAGAGATACCCGAGATAAAAATGTTCAGTCTCTCAGAGTCTCTAAAAGCGAGACTCGAGTCTCCGTCTTTCATCGAGTCTCTCTGGTGTCGCTGAGAGAGACTGTCAAAAAAACTGTTTAGCGTCTCTGAACGAGAGACTCGAGTCGCTCATAGAGAGATCCTCATTTCTTATCCAGTCTCTGAACGAGGCACTCGAATGTCTGAACGAGAAGTTCGAATCTCTCAATAAGTGGTGTCTCGATAGACATGGTTAAAATTTTCTAAGTTCAACATATTTCAGGGATCGCAGTCTTTCTACGAGAGACTCGAGTCTTTCAATTTTTTAGTTTTATTCATTCAGTCTCTCTGTGAGAGACTCGAATCTCTGAATTAACAATTTTATCGTCCGAGTCTCTCATACAGAGACTGTGAGAGATCGATAAAGACACATAAAAACACCAAAGAGACGCTGAAAAAATCTGAGAGACTGAAGAGAGACTGAAAATTTTTGTCTAGGGTATATAAAAGGTAGAAACAAGAGTTACGAGGAGCAGAGGTAGTCCTAGATTAGATTACTGTTCGCAAATAGTTAAGGATGTGGTTCTAGTTTTAAGGAAATGCAAAGATTAGCTCAGGATAGGAAGAAGTGTAGATGCATGTTCAGCCAGTCTTAGAACTGGGCCTTATGATGATGAAGTAATTTACATTTTGGTATTCTAACATTAACCAAAACTTACCTAGTAAGGTAGGTACTTTTGTAATATGTAAAGTTGCGTTTCGACATGTATAGAGAATGTTTTTCATGCATTAATAGCGTTCGATATTTTTTAGCTTTCTAAGTAACGGTCCCTAAATTTTGTTATTAACCTCCAAATCTTTTAAAATGTGCACTTCTAAAAAGTTTGCCTCTCTACCAATTTATAGTAATTGTAAATACACGAAACGTCAAAATCAGTAAATCTTGTAGCGCAATTGACGTTAATATTTGGGTAGTTTTGATATGTTTCCTACTCAAACTGAAAATTAACAGTAGGCCACAACCGTGAGACAACCTTGCTTGTGACCTATCGCTGAAATTGCAAAATCGTGATACGTAAATTATACATATGCATAGTTTAATTTGTAGACATAAACTTCTTATAAAAATTTCGAAAACCTTTGAAAGGACATGTAATTTTCCGATAATAGTTTTGAAATCTGGTCAAAGTTTCCCAGTTCTCAGAGTCCTCATCTAAAATTAATTTTAAAAACTTTCATAATTTAAAAACCTAATTAGTAGTACAATATGCCAAGACCGTACTCGCTCGTTTCAGTCAACAACTGATTTCGTATTCACGTTATCTTGTCCATCGGCAAGAACAAGTGTGGAGCATGAACTTCTACAATGAGGCCAATTAGTAATCCGTAAGCTATGAGAAAAAAAGATTGTTTGTTATTCAAAAGTAATGAGTGTCGTAGTTGGCGCCGAAAAGAGTTCACAGAATACAATATGTTAATCGACGGTATCGTTCTATACTTTGTGCGAAAACTTCACATACTGGAAGTTTTCCAGCGAGAAAGAATGTCAACATTTATCTAGGTACATGTATGCGCTTTTCAACAAGCCTGTGTTACAATACATATCAACACAAACCGACTCACCCGAAGAGAAAAAATTGGTTTGTGTACTAATTCCAACCTCAAATTTTTATTTTGAGATAGTTTTAGTAGTATTGTTCCAAGAAAAGAATGCACGAGCTTTGTTTTCTACGTCAAAACCATAAACCCATGATTCGTCACCAGTTATGACCCTCTGTAACAATTTTAGATCGTCGCGGACAGAGTCCAACAGCTCCTTAGCAATGTTAATGCGATGCTATTTTTGGTAGAAATTGAACAATTTTGGTATGAATTTCCAGGCGACCCATCTCATGCCCAAATCATTGGTAAAAATCGATATGTTTAGGTCCTTAGCAATTTCTCTAAGTGTGATTCAACGATTGGCCAATACCATTTTCTTCACTTCATCAATCTTTTCGTCTGTTGTTGACGTGCTCGGACGTCCGGCACGCTCTTCGTCGTTCACATCTTTTCGGCCTGTTGAGAACATTTTATACCAGCGATAAACGTTGCTTCCATGGTCAACTTCTTCACCATATGTCACAGTTAACATTCGGAATGCGTCCGCTCACTTAATTTTGTTTTTCACACAAAATTTGATACAGATCCTTTGATCAATTTTTTGTAATAGGCAAAAATCGAAGACGAGCCAAAACACGTGCGAGCAAAGCAGCTGTCAAAAATTAATTGAACATTGAACATGGGTCGAACTTATAACTTGAGTATAAGTGAGAGACATGAGTACCAACATAAAGCCACAAAAAATCGAAAATCGAATATGCGTAATCCACGGAAATTCAAAATTCGCGATACTTTTTGAGCAGACCTCGTATTAAAATTGCTTGAAATAATCCCTAGACAAAAATTTTCAGTCTCTCAGAGACTTTCAGCGTCTCTGAGAGGGTCTCTCACAATCTCTCAGTTATTGCCTAGGTGTTTTTATGGATCTCTCACAGTCTCTGTATGAGGGACTCGAATGATAAAATTGTTAATTCAGAGATTCAAGTCTCTCGTTCAGAGATTCGGGTCTCTCATTCAGAGATTCGGGTCTCTCGTTCAGAGATTCGAGTCTCTCGTTCGGAGATTCGAGTCTCTCGTTCAGAGATTCGGGTCTTCTCATTCAGATATTCGGGTCTCTCGTTCGGAGATTCGAGTCTCTCGTTCAGAGATTCGGGTCTTCTCATTCAGAGATTCGGGTCTCTCGTTCGGAGATTCGAGTCTCTCGTTCAGAGATTCGGGTCTCTCGTTCAGAGATTCGAGTCTCTCGTTCAGAGATTCGAGTCTCTCGTTCAGAAATTCGGGTATCTCGTTCAGAGAATAGATACGAAATGAGGATTTCTTTATGAGCGACTCGAGTCTCTCGTTCAGAGACGCTAAACAGTTTTTTTGACAGTCTCTCTCAGCGACACCAGAACCAGAGAGACTCGATGAGAGACGGAGACTCAAGTCTCGCTTTCAAAGACTCTGAGAGACTGAACATTTTTATCTCAGGATGTAACTCATAAATCCACTGGAAGTAATAATTTTTAGGTTAGTCTTGCATATTCAGTCTTACTTTTAGTCTTGGTCTTATTCGTTCGGTTTAGGTGTTGACCATACTAGTATAAAAATTGTCTTGGTCCTGTATTTTCGCAAGACTAAGAAACAAGAGTCGCCGACAATTCTCACCAATTGGCATAAGAAAAAAATTGTAAAAATTAAGTAGATTCTTAAATGTCATAAATTTTGATGGATAATATCTGGTTGATCCTTTTGGGCCCGCCGATGTTGCGTTCTCATAGTTACCGCATATTCTCACGAATATCATGCAACTTCACAGACGTAACGTAGGTACAATACCAGCTGATTAGAATACAAATTAATTTAACGGTCGACAGGAAAAGGATCCAGAAAATTCAATAGCTCACCGCCTCTGTCGCGTTTTATAGGTACTGTCGTATATCTTCAGCGACGTGCAAGCAAAATTCGAAGCGCTCTTTGTCGACATGTATAAATCTTCAGCGTATATTACGTACGTATAATAAAATCGTTTGAAAGGCACGCGAACAAGCAGATATTAAGGGTTGAAAATTTAATTTCAGACTGAAAAAGAAACGCATGAATGCGTTTGTAAAGTTTTTTGCACGGAATGGATAGACCTTAGCTACCTTTTTTATTACTGAAATGGATCCTCTAGAATGATTCAAATCTACAATCGTTTCGTATTATGTATGTTAAGTGTTATAGATCAGGGAGGAAAAGAGGATAAAGGGTAAGGGGGTCCGATTTTCAAAATTTTCTTCCATAAATGAAAATTTATCGGGAAACAGCGATTTCTTTCGTGTCCACTTTTAAGATGGAAGTCTGCCTATGCAATAAAAAATTTAGGAATACAATCCTTTTTTATAGTTATTAAACATGCCGAAATTTCATTACGATCGATTCTTTTATTGATCTGAAATTAAAGGTCAATTTAATTTTTAACAATTTTATAAAAAGATAATGAAAAAGTATTAAGAAACCTTTAAATTGAGAACAACGAATGTATCGGGTTGTTCGGAAAGTCATTTCGTTTTTTTTTGTGGAAATGAAAGACAGTTTTCGTATAACAAACAAATACTTTATTAAATTATATATTGACCGTTCTGGTCCAACACCTTTTGCCATCTTTCTGGTAGTAGCATAATTCCACGCNTAGCAAAAAAACGGGAATTTCCGTGGATTAAGCGTCATCGCAGTTGCTTTTAGTGCGGGTAATTGATTCCCTTATCCTGGAATTGCAGGCTGGCGAACAGACAGGAAGGGTTGGCACCATCGCAGCCAGTTCTCCAACACACCACTTAGGTTGAATTGATTAAAATTTACTAGTAGCTGATGCCGATGCCGATGTGTGCCGGTCGTCGCTGGCGGTTTTATCGGTAAGCCGACCGGTTCGTAGGCGGCGCTGTTGGCTCGACTGGCTGGTGTCAGAGAAGCCATAATAATTTTTCAGGATCTTCATTCTTCGCGTACGAACCATCGCGTAGCGCCGCTTGCGGCAATAATGCACGCAGACAAGCCACCCCAGATCCATTTAACTCCCCTAATAAAAAAAAACGTTTCGAACCAAGTGACAGCCGATCTATCAGGCCGCCGTACTTGGAAAGTTAGTGTTATATTGAAAGCGTCCGTCGACGGTGATGTGCTCCGTATAAGTCGCAACTTTTCTGGAATCTTAATTCGTAGTCGTTTGTAGTGATGAGCAAAGCAAGGCTAAGACCCAGGCGGTCCTAGTCTTCCCTGGACAAAAATTTTCAGTCTCTCTCCAGTCTCCCTGAGTCTTTCAGTGTTTCTCACAGTCTCTCAGTTATTGTCTAGGTGTTTTTATGGATCTCTCACAGTCTCTGTATGAGAGACTCTAACGATAAAATTGTTAATTCAGAGATTCGAGTCTTTCACAGAAAGACTGAATGAATAAAACTGAAAAATTGAGAGACTCGAGTCCCCGACTATTACACCCGCGTGCTCAATTGCTGGAGTCTTTGTATTTTGTATGTATCATAGTTTGACATGATGGACTATATCCTTCTCATCCTGTATCTATGCAATAATGAAGCTCTTGAAAATATAATTTGATTATTTATAATCAAAAAACCTCAGCCTTATGCGCACAAGTATATTAATGTACGTAATTTTATACAAATTCACATGTTAAAATCAGGTCTAGTCGAAACTTTTCTACCCAAAAGCCTAATTTGCGTGGACTATTTAAGACACTAAGAATTGGGTAACAGTAAAATCAAAAAAGAAGAAATAAGTGAATTCTGTTTGGTTTTGTAGACAAAATGAAATAAACATAAAGTTAAAGGACAAAGCAGTTTAGTAATAAAAACCAATCTGCTCGACCACTAGTTATACAGACATTTCTCTTTCTCGGACGTTAAGTGTTTTGTTTTGATGTTTAACAAACGGTAAATTGTATATTGTAGGTGTATTAAACTTGATGCGAAATAGTTTAATAGTACTCAATAATGATATGAGTCAGCCTAGTATGACCATAATTGGCAATCGCGTTCATTAAGAAAACTTCTTTTTTCGTTTTTGGCAAGCGCAAGTATAGTTTGGAATCGAGAGGTTCTTGTGGAGGTTTGTAACAGTATATTTGTCATAACAAAGCTATACGTTACAAGATAAGAACATTGTACTTGACGAATAGAAATAACGGAATAAAGGAATACAAATGTCAAACGTTCTAGTCCTCAGATTTCTTTGTAATAGGTCATCAAATACCTCTTGCTATAAGATTCAGAAAAGTGGTAATAGTCTATTGAAGTGTCACGTTGACCTTGCGTTTTGGGTCGAACGTTTCATTTTTTTGTTCAAAGTTTAAGTATGAAACTATTTCTGGGATCGAAAGCCCCGCTTGACCGTCATCTTAGATAAGGTTATATATCACAGTTAATTTTGATTACTGATTGATATTCCTGTACCGTAATATCGAAACTGCGATAGTTATAAATCAAAATCGATCAAAATTTTCAAGAAAAGCATTTAAGGATTATAATTCTTTTCTATCAATTTTATTCAAAAACATCATCATCAACATGTTTTTTGTAGATGATTTTATTTGCAATCACTTTGCTCATTTTTTTAATTTATTTTACTGAGGTATCTCGATATATCACTGGAAAATTATAACGTCTCGTTTTCCAAGATGGCGACCAAATGACGAGCTTTCACCTCCGAAAACCGAGGTTTATAGTAAACCTAACTCCCCCTTTACACATAATATCGTGTCCTATCCAAAATACGAGGTTAGACCATAATTTCGTAATGTAATTTCAGTGGACTAATTTTTTTGTGGTTTGCAAAAATATTTACCAATTAAGTGGTAAGTGGAAATTTCTAAATTAATTAAATATTGGGTTCTTTGATAAGATAAAAATTTTTGATCTTAAAGATGCCTTCAACGGGGAAATGTTACACAATTTTCTTTTGTATGAATAATAAGGAACTAACCAAAACTGTTTTAGAATTTAAGTTGTTTTCATTTGAATAATAATGAAAAATAGGGAAATAGCGAATATAAAAATAGGAGACGCATGAAGAAGTGCCAATTTTAAGTATCTAAGAGTTCAGATAAGTCAGGACGGAAGGAGTAGCAGGGATATAAAGCAGAGGATAACGCAAGGTCGAGTCGCCTTCAATAAAAGGAAGTCACTTTTATTCTCGCAAACGATTAATTTAGAAATTCGAAAAAGATTGTTAAAGGTGTATGTTTGGAACGCGGCGCTGTACGGGTGCAAAACATGAACGGTGGGCGCGGTGCAAAAGAAAGGGTTAAAAGCGTTCGAAATATGGTGCTACAGATGAATGTTGAGGATACCGTGGATAGAGAAGGTTAGGAATGAAGAGGTATTAGAAAGAATAGGAGAATAAAGAACTCCATGAAAATCTATAAAAAATAGTCGAGATAGGTTGGTAGGACACCTTCTCAGGCATGAAGGTCCAATCAGAGGCATATTAGAGACAGAAGCAGGAGTTAAAAGGAGTCGATTATTATTCGAAAATAGTTAAGGATGTAGCTTGTTCTTAATAGTATTGAAACTTCATACTGTAATTTTTAGGACCAACTATTTTTCATTTTTGTTTTCGAATTAGAAATGTAAAACTTTTACTATTCACACATAGCAAAAAAACGGGAATTTCCGTGGATTAAGCGTCATCGCAGTTGCTTTTAGTGCGGGTAATTGATTCCCTTATCCTGGAATTGCAGGCTGGCGAACAGACAGGAAGGGTTGGCACCATCGCAGCCAGTTCTCCAACACACCACTTAGGTTGAATTGATTAAAATTTACTAGTAGCTGATGCCGATGCCGATGTGTGCCGGTCGTCGCTGGCGGTTTTATCGGTAAGCCGACCGGTTCGTAGGCGGCGCTGTTGGCTCGACTGGCTGGTGTCAGAGAAGCCATAATAATTTTTCAGGATCTTCATTCTTCGCGTACGAACCATCGCGTAGCGCCGCTTGCGGCAATAATGCACGCAGACAAGCCACCCCAGATCCATTTAACTCCCCTAATAAAAAAAAACGTTTCGAACCAAGTGACAGCCGATCTATCAGGCCGCCGTACTTGGAAAGTTAGTGTTATATTGAAAGCGTCCGTCGACGGTGATGTGCTCCGTATAAGTCGCAACTTTTCTGGAATCTTAATTCGTAGTCGTTTGTAGTGATGAGCAAAGCAAGGCTAAGACCCAGGCGGTCCTAGTCTTCCCTGGACAAAAATTTTCAGTCTCTCTCCAGTCTCCCTGAGTCTTTCAGTGTTTCTCACAGTCTCTCAGTTATTGTCTAGGTGTTTTTATGGATCTCTCACAGTCTCTGTATGAGAGACTCTAACGATAAAATTGTTAATTCAGAGATTCGAGTCTTTCACAGAAAGACTGAATGAATAAAACTGAAAAATTGAGAGACTCGAGTCCCCGACTATTACACCCGCGTGCTCAATTGCTGGAGTCTTTGTATTTTGTATGTATCATAGTTTGACATGATGGACTATATCCTTCTCATCCTGTATCTATGCAATAATGAAGCTCTTGAAAATATAATTTGTTTTTATCGATTAGAACTACTTATTAGTTAAATGTGCACCGAAAATACAAATTAGCCATCAGAAACGGGTACTTAAAGTTCTAATATTTTTGATTCGAATGTTAAAAAGAAGTTCGCAATGAAATCAGTTAACGTGCACGAATCGCTCTCTGTGGAATGCAAGCCGAGCATTAAATTTATAACTCTCGTAGGATGACCCGAGTTAGAAGAAACTATGAATAAATCAAAATATCAAAACCATCAGTTATCTTTTTTTTTTCTTGAGCAGAATGGCGAAGTGACCCCACGATAAATCTTTCAGATCCCGCGCTCGAACCCTTAAAAAGTTATTCCATCACTAATCGCCTGGCTTTTCGAAAAAGCTCGATTTATTTGTAGCAACAACAAGACAATGGTTGATTTATAATGAAACAAATAATACAAAAATAGCCAAAACTACATTCTACCGTCACAAACCATATGTACAATAATAGAAAATAAACGTAATTTTGAACAATTGATCTAACAAATAACGTTAAAATTATACACAGCCAGGAAAAAGGAAAAATACTGATAGACCGAGCAAAAACTACACAAATTGAAACACGGCTTTCCATTGTCGCCCTTTTGAGGGCTTAAAATGTACGTTTTTATTGTTATGAATCCCGAATTAGTCTGCCGTGTTCATAGAACGAAAATAAAAATTAATAAATCCACCGCCAGTTATCAGCAGAGCTTTCCGGTGATGCCCAACTTCTGCTGCTTGAATCAAATCATACCGTCTGCCGATAGCACAGGCAAATTACGTTTAACATGGAGATGATTTAAATCACTAGACAGACACTTTGGTTTGTTTACAATATCTTTGCTACAGATTTAAATTTTTCGGAAATTCGATGATTAGCAGACGCAGACGATGTAATGTTATGACGAGATCGTGGAATTTCTTGCGAATTCAAATCGATATCGAAAAGGTATTGCATATAATAAACCAATTTGTCTAGCTTATTATCTCCGTGATAAAAGCGGAGATGCCGAATTCCCTCCCGCAGGTAGTTTTGGTTAAAATATAGATGTCGAAAATTCCCTCCCGGGTACTAGCCGAGTACCCTCCCGTTCATATCAACTCCGATAATTAAGTTACCGACTACTTACCGATTTTATTTATCGAAAATAAATATATATTTGTAGTGCACTTCAGTACTTCAGTAAATTAAAGATAAAATAATTTCAGAAAGAAAACACGTATCAGTTATGAAATGTTTATTTATTTAATTTTAAAATGGTTTCCCACTACCTTAACAAATTCAATGTTTGGAAATTCGTGTGCGTCTAGCTTTTTGATGCAATCATCCAGAAAAACTTTATTAGTTTTAGTTTGTCTTGTATTTGACCAATAGAAGGGTAG
>NW_020438883.1:1356308-1360909 GCF_000699045.2 Agrilus planipennis
CAGACCACTTCGAATTATTTTATTCGATTAAGCTAACGTGCCTATCACGTTGAGGTTGGCTACGCCGGGATTCGTTTTCAGCAAGTAGATATCCACACAAGTGGACCTTGTTGGAGCATACGTAATCCTAAAACGTAGCATCGTGCTACAGATGGCGTTTACTGCGCCATTTGTAGTATTTTCCTAAAACGCACTTTAAGACAGCAGGTAAAAGTTGGTCTGTGTTCTGTCGGAGCTGCCGGCGACGCGCTGATGAGATCCAAAAAGATCGAAATCGCTATCCGCGTCTGGCTTTTTCTATAGAATACAGACCACTTCGAATTATTTTATCGACAGATAGTGTAAAGTCGTAACGAAATACATAATTTTACATCTATTTGATTCAAGCAGCGAAAAACATCTACCAATAGCATGGGCAGGCTTTATTTACCACGCGGAGATGATGTAAATCATTAGGCAAACACTTTGGTTTATTATAGTATCTTTGCTTGAATTTTCCAGAAGTTCGATGATTAGCAGACGTAGACGATGTAAAATTATGACGAGATTGTGGTATTTGAAATTTAGAAATTATTGTATTGTCTAGCTTGCTTCTTTCCAGTGTTAATATAGAATTTATTACGTTTTTAATGACCAGCAAAACAAGACCAAGGATAAGATTATCCCAATCTTGGTCTTAGTCTTGGTCTTGCTGAAATACTTCTAGTATTCGTTTGGTCATGGTTTTAGTCTTGGTCTTGTTCTTTCGGTTTTGGTCTTCGTCTTGGTGTTGCAAGTATAAAACAGTCTTAATCTTGTATGTTCGTAAGACCAAGGCCTAGACCAATTTTGGTCATCCCTGTACCATTTGTAAATTGTTTCTACTTCCTCATATTTTCAACTCTCATATTTCGACCCCACGAAACTCGATACTTCTTATAAGTGTATTAAACAATATCGTCCTTCTTTCTTAATTATTTTTACATAATATCTGGCCTATCCCCTAAATTCTCCCTAAAATGTGTACCTCATCCTTATTATTTTGCCTCAACATGTATTTATAGGTGCTTAACGGGATTGTTTTCTAAAATTTCTTTGTTCGTAGTAGACGGAAGTGAATTTTATTTATCGAATTTTTTGTTTCATAATTTTTTCTATAAAACATACATAAATCTTAACAGAAAGAAGTTATTATTATTTTCTAACAAAAATCTCTTTTGTAATATTGGTTTTACTCTTCACAATTTAGAATCCCTTTGATTTTAAAAATTGATTCAACATTATTACAACTTCAGTAAATATCCAAGAGACAAGCTTGAACCGACCTTGGCCTCATTTTTCCTATATCTAACCCGAGCTTTTACACTTTTCTCTTAACAACTCAGTTCTGCTTTATCACACGTGCATCTACTACCTCTATTTATGGGCCAACGCTCATTGGAGTACCCTACAAGCCTGCGGAAACCCTTCAAGCTGTCGGTAAAGTGTAACTCTCGAACATCTTCCCCTGTTAGACGACACAAATAATGACATTCTCTTATTTTTGTTTTTTTTTGTTTCTAACCTTCCGTATTACACATTAGAACGTAAGTGTAATACTGCCGTAGAGGCTAAAATATGCGAATGATTTAAGAAGTTACAATTAGTCTTGATGTATGTCATTGTTGCCAGATCCCACCATATTTGTGCCACTTTTATTATTTTAAACATGACGGAAAAATTGGGTAAATATTTCTGAAATTTTTCTTTATTTTAAAATATTACTCACATTTTATCAAAATATGCTAACCCATCAAATTTTATAATTCTCTTGACAAACTTCATTCAGCTATTGTGCATATAAATCCTAATCTTCCGTTGAATTACCATTATATTATTAATCATTTTTATATTAAAAAATTAACGCCATCTGAAGCCGTTCAATCATGACTTTAGTCGATGTGTATATTATCATCACCGTATATTGCGAAAATAACGGCAATGTCTCATTCAATAACGCATATGGTGTACGAAACGTTGGTTTTAGGTAATGTGAAAATGTAGATGTTGAAAGAGTTGCATTTACAAAAAGATTAAAACATGTATCTTCCAATGCCGTCGTCGCGAAAATTAGAAATTACTATCGACAATTTTTCACCATAAGTACTTACTTATGTTATAACACGTATGTATATGTCCTAATTTTGCACAGGATCTCCATATGCTTTTGCATAATCTATGAGAAGTAACTTGGAATATGGGATCGTAACTGTTAGTAATAAATTGTTTTGTAATTGCATATTTTACGGTATTGTGGCCTATCTTAAAAATATAAATATTAAAGTACGTAAACTTTATAAAATAAGCTCGGATATCTATACTTAGTTAATTGAACTCGTCCATTGGATGGAAGGGTATCGTTATCGATCGTTCATAGCGCCTTCATATGCCGATATGGTTTCCACTAATAAAAACCTAAGTTAGGGGTCAATCAGGGGTTTCTCTCTCTACATAATCAAGGAAACTTTTCTATACCATAACTTAACTTAAACCATTGGTGCATACCATTTCACGTAGATCATTATCAAAAATAAGTCATTCGATTTTGAAGACATGATCAAGAGGAATTTCATTTTACTTCAACTTGAACATTATCTGTTTATTTAAAAAATTCGGAGTGATAAGTTTCGGGAACCTCTTGTTTTCTGGAAGCACAAAATGATAGCTAAATCACTTACATTATTTTATTAATATTTAATAGGTACTATTGCCATTAGCAAATTTTATTTTTCTTATTCAATATGTATAACGATTCTACATTTCTTTATTAATGTACTTTAGTAAATAGCCCATGGGGTAAAAAAATTAGTCAATTTTCAAAAATTTACCAAATTTAGTGGCTATTATACATAATTACCGGTTACTATGTATAATTACCTGATTAATCACTTTTATCGTAACATATACACAAAGAATGAATTTTAATTTCGATTGAAAGTCAGAAAATGTATTGTTTTATTTAGTAAAGGTAATATATCATAGAGGATATTATACCACTTAAGGTATACTACATTGTTTACGCATAGTAAACCGAACTTTGTTTCATATTACTGCTTGTAGTCAACAAATAAGTACCTACATATTACTTTTCTCATATAATTGATCTTACCTCCATTTCCATTTGCATTAAATATGGAAGGTCCATTAAATAAACATTTCTCTAACGCTTATATTATCCTGAATAGAAATTCGACGTCATTCTCTCGTTGTAAAGCTCATCGTAAAAGAAAACTGACATGACGGTTCCTGTAATACGCGATATACGTTACAGTCATTTTTTAGGAAGAATTATTCTAATAAATAGTTTTATTGTAAAACCGAATGGAAAAATCGAGAAACCGAAGTGCATTTTCTACGTTTTTTCATCTATTTTTCCTTTGATAACAATCACAGCGGTTGTCAATTACGTTATGCGTTCTGGAGGAGTATCCGTTATAAGTGAAGATTTCACTAGAAGCTTTATAACAATTCTTAACTTTATAGTGCAAGTGGCTGTATGCGTACATGCGTATGCAGTGAATATGTTTGGAAATGGTTTCAAAGATGCTAGCAGCTTTCTCAAAATTATAATTTTTATCGACAAACAGCTTAATAATAATTACAGTGACCAAAAAAACAACCAAGTTCAAAGAAAAATAATGACAAGAGTGATTGTTATGGTTGTCATTATGACCTTGCTAGCTGTTTCCGATTTTGTAATGTATTCTACACTTTTCTTTATGGAAAATGGGATAGTTTTCTTTGTTGCATCCATTATATCTATATTAATTGGCATTCAAGCTATTTATTCGCATATTGAAGGGAATTTACTCATCATATGCGATCGACTTCTTCGCCTTAAAAAGATGGTAGAGATTGCTTGTCATAACGATTGTCGTAATTACGAAACATTTGAAGATTTCTTGAAAGTGCCCGCTAGTAAAAGGTAAAATATAAAGACAGGTATTTTTCACTCGCCGCTCTCTGGACTCGGATACAATTTTTTGAAGATGCGACTGTCAAAATTAATGCGGATGTTCCGCGGTTGCAAATCTTAGAAACTAATATATGAGTTATTTGCGCGATGCGATTAGGTTACTCCCTTCTGTGGGAAGGGGCCGCAAGAATTTGTTTCAATTTTAGGTCGACATGTAATCTCGACCAACCATTTTCACCTAATAATGATATTATGATTGATTTCAAATAAATTCATTTCTACCAAATAAGCGCCCAATTGGTCATACGTACCACTGGCAACCCTCTCGCAATTGATCTATTATTCAAATTCAACTACAGTGAAATTCGTTTATTATGACTCCGCTTATATTGACAAACCGCTTAATATGAAGTAATTGCAGTGTTAAGTTTGGTTTTCATATTAAATTATCTATTGGATGTTTGGATATAATGACTCGGTATAAGATGGCATATCGTTTATTATGACTGATTCTCAAGAAATCGTATCCGGCTATAGTGACCCAAATAATTAATAATAATATTTTCGCTCATTTTTCTGACCCTTCTTATGTATATTGATATTACAATTCATCGTTCTTTTTCTTTTTCTGTTAATAAATATATACAATTTGTAGTTTTTCTCTCTA